>NW_008593922.1:0-18116 GCF_000691845.1 Merops nubicus | reverse complement strand
CGCCGGCGGGGTGATCGCCGGGGCCTTCTGCGAATTGAGGGTGAGAAATGGAAAAAGAGGGTTAGAAAGTCGTTTCCATTCTGTTGAACTTTTGTTTTCTGACCGATAGAGGCCGGTAGAGGACTGTGGAGAAGGAAAGTTTATAACCAGCAGCACCAGGATGGACTTCCCTGCTACCCAACCAAAACCTGCTGCCGATGGTAAAATCATCTACTATCCGCCTGGCGTGAAGGAGATTACGGACAAAATTACCAACGATGAGGTGGTTAAACGGTTAAAGGTGAGCAGTCCTGACCATCACCCCCTTCCCTGCGGCTTTTGCTTCTCACGGCAAACGTTTCATTACTGGAAAGGAGAGCTGCCAGAGTTTCTTTGTCATAGCCGAAATGTCTCCTTTTTGCCTGCAGACCTTTGTGGGAATACTGCTTTCTTGCTTTTCCTTAAAGGAGGAGGAGTCATTTTTGTAATTCGTGGCTACACTCTTGCACATTCTCTCAAAGCCAGGGTTGATACATTAAACTGCCAATTTTTATGTGAAATACACCCACGCTTTTGGGGAGATGTCTGAAGTAGGGTCATAAGTAGCAATTGCAGGATATGTTACCAACAGTCTTTGTCAATAAGCTAGGAGGTTTTTGTGGGTTCTAGCACTTTGAGCAAGCACATGTCAGTGGGGGAAACGAGTGAATCTAGTTAGGGTATTCTTGACTGAAAAACATAGCACTGCTCACAAACAGCAAAGATGAATTTCTGGAGTCTCTAGATGGAAATTAGAAATGGTTTCATGTGTAAAACCTGCCTCAGATTTTGCGATTTGATATAACACGTATAATTTCTTTCCTGTTTACTATAACTGGTGCTTGGCAAAGTTGCTACATTTTCATAAGTGGAAGGGACTGTTAGAGAAGCATCTTCTCCACTTCCTTGAAAGTATCCTGGGAGACTGTAAGGCTAATCTCAGGGTTGGTTTTTTATCCCTTTTTTTTCTGGAAATACGAAACACTGCTGTGATATGGTAAAGTTATTTCTTAACTCTTGGATGAAAATAGAGAGTAAAGTTGAGTATTGATGAAATATGGCACAGCTCGATTGTTAACAACATGTTCTTTAGGCCAGAAAGTTGTCGTAACCTGGGATTTGGTTCTGTGCCTAGGGTGGAGATGTAGTAACTTTTTAGAGATCATGAGTGTTCTCTCATCTGATGGTCTGTTTCCAATCACAGTGGTGACACCACAAAGCTTGAAAAATAGAAATCACAGTCCAGGTTAGTCAGTACATGGAGAAATCTCTTACCTGTAAATGTGAAGAGAATGTTGGCATTGTGCTTTGGTTTCAAAACAGCAAGGCAAGTGTCAGTTGTTTTTTTGAAAGTGAGCCTTGCTGTTTTCAATCTTCATTACAGTTTTGAAAATTATTGAATGGAAAAGCTCAGCCTAGTCTTTCCAAAACTCCAGTGAAATGCTGCTGGTTATGAGAAGATCCTAGAGTTTTGATTGTTTGGACAGAGACGTTGACTCAAAGTCTGTGTGGACTGGGCAGGGGTCCAGTTTTAAGGTGCTTGTTGAAACGTGTATTTTATTTTGTCCCAATTGGACAAGTTGCGGTGGTGAGCTGTGTGATTCCTAGAGAACAGGATAATATATGCATGACTTTGAAATTCTATGTTTTGCTGAATTCATGTGTGTGTTGGACATAATTATCAGGCTAAGAGCAGATTTTTTGTCATTTTTTAAGGAACTATTATTAAGAGATTCAGGTGACCTCAAGACTGTAGACTACCTTTAAATGGGAACAAATAGTTTGCTATTGGACCCACCATCACTGAAACAACAGAGGAATATTTTTCTTATCTTATTCATACTGCTTAATCTGAGTTTCAGGAATTGTTTTTTGTCATATATGGGCTTTACTGAAGCACCAAGAAAACTGAAAGTACTGTACACTTTAGAACTAAAGTAAAAAGTAATTTTTTTCTTTATGTTTTTGTATACACATATAATATTTATTTATGAAATCCATGCTGCTTTATATATCAATTTGCTTTATAAAAACAATTTCATTCTGGCACATGTAATGTTAGAGTCATGCGGTGCTTGGGATGGAAATGCTTGAAAAAGTTTTATTCAGTTAGAAGGTAACTTGCCACAACTTTAAATTTGACTTAGTGATGGAAACTAGCTTGAGCAGAATGTGTAAATTCAGGCATGAATCAGCTCTTGAAACCATAGGCATTTTGTCACCCTTTTGGCCACAGGTGATCTGAAGATGCTCTGCACGTCTCTTACAGAAGCTGTGTAACTTGCTGTTTTGGCCACTAGGCTTTGGGTCACTGCCTGCAAACTTTTGTTCTTTTAGCTTATTGAAGTCATGGCCAACTTAATTGGTTACAAATTTGTGTCCTTATTAGCAACTTTTCTGATATCACATCTGTATTTTTGTGTCCAGACCTCTTCTCGTAATGAAGCCTTTTCTTATTATTGGAACTTGAGACGTTCTGGGCACCTGTCCCAGAGTGCCTGAGCAGCAGCTTTTGTGCCAAGGACTTTTAAAAAGAATGTTTTTCTATCCTTTCCCTCCTTCTCCTTGGGGTTGTGGGTAATAAAATGTAGGCCACATTCTTTTACAGTGTTTTGATAGATCTGTATGATAACATCAGCACTGTCCTGAAAATGGAAGTATTGAGAATTTTAAAATCAACATGTACCTTCTGAGTGTTGTACAAAGGAAAATCCTCTGGGCTGCATGTGTGTGATGAATAAAACACCAGTTCAGGTGCTTGATGGAGTCAAAGGTGGTTTCTGGTGTGTCAGATTACATTGATGGGTCTGTGCCACCTTAGAGTGGGACAGTGTATGATGTAGAATTTCAGCTATATAAAAAGTGATTTTTAACTGGTGTGGAGACGAGTGTTCATTTAATAGATCAAATTAGGTTTAGGTAAACTAGGCAGCTGGCATGTAACAGAGTTGAGGCTTACTGTACTTTGACTAATTTTTTTTTTTATTAGGCTAATGTTCCTCTTTACAGTGCATCTATTCAAGTTAAATAGGGATTGGTTTCAGGGCTGTAAGTCAGATGCTTGTCAGTTTAGTAAGGCTTGTTGGGAGAGGTGATAACTCTAACAGAGTGATAGAAGTGGAAAACAAATGACAATTTGAAGGTACCCAAGTAGCCTTCAGTTCCTAGGTGTATTACATCTCTTCCTGTAAGATAGTTGAAGGTTAAAAGAAATTTTTAGAAACTCAGCATTTGTTTTTCTCAAAAGCTTTGCTGTTACTACTGAATTTTTTTTTTTTTTTTTTCAAAATTTACTGTATTTTACTGCTTTGTCAAACTCCAGACTTGTATATTGTTGTCAGATGTAACTTTCTGTGGTCACAAGAGGGTATATTGATGTCATTAATATAAAACTTTGTAATCATTGTGAATAAGATTAATAGTAGTGTACTTAATTGTCAGATATTCTAAAAATAGCCACATGGGTCCACAATGTGTAGAGATGGACTTGCTCGGAGACAGCCTTTGCAGGCCAAGCCAGAACTGCCACTGGAGAAAGCGTCTCTCTGCTGCTTGTCCCATCATCTGGTCTGTACCCTCTCTACAAGCATCTTGATTTGCCACATGTCAAAATGGATGGGGGAACAGGTCCGTGTTAAAACTTAGGAGGGAAAAAGCAAAACAAATATCTACTAATTTTAGCCTGAACCATTTCCTTGCCTGGTTTATCATGAGTGCTCACAAATACATCTGTTCATGTAGAGGAAAAAAAGCAACTTCTTTCTGTGGCAGTCCTGCTTTAGAGCATTGGAAGAACTTCAGAGCTGATTTGAATGTGAAAGTTTGCAAATGTTATCTTCTGAGATGAAGGTGGAGACTTCTGCATTGTTTCTGCAAAACTATCTCGCCTTTTAGATTTTTTTAAGTAAAAGGAATAATGCATGATGACAAGTTCAGATATAGCTTTGTACCAAAAACTGTACAGTTTGGGAAATCTTTTTTTTTCTGTCAAAAAAAAAATATTTATAGTGCAGCATTTCCTTTTACCTATAGATATCCGTGTAAGAAACACTAATTCCTAATATCTGTAAAAATTGCACTTATCAGATACTAAATATACAAAAGTACACTCCTTCCCCAAAAATAAACCCACATAGTTCTTGAAACGTTCTGAAGGAAAGTAAGTGATAAGGATGCTTCTGCATAGAGATTTTTACAATGTTTAAGGCAGTGTGGGAAAACCTGATTTTGTGAGATTAAGAGGTCTATAGGTTAGAAGTCATTGAGGATGATGTAGTTCTTTATCATAGCTGGAGTTAGTATTCTGATTTTTTTGTTTGTTTGTTTGTTTGTTGTTTTTGGCAGGGGGCGGGGATGAGTTATTTTTTTCCTTTTACTTTTCAATCAATCTAGTAGCTTCCTCCCATGGTGAGGGTCTGGCAAAGTGTTTTCTGTGAAAGTTTCTTTTGATTTACATACACACCCCCTGAACCTTCCACCCGTTCCCCAATTCTCCCCCTCCTACCCCACCTCAAGGCTTAGGTTGTGGTCATTTGGAGAGGTCAGCACTGATGCTGTGTCCTGAAATCTTCCTTGTCTTGTCCCCAGACATTTCTTGTCAATCTGATACTTATTTGTGCTGGAGTGAAACAAACGCTCCCTTTCCTTCTTCCCAATGTCTTTCTGCATGTTTTTCTGGTTATTAGATGTTGGTCTTTTTGTAGTTGGGCCTGTTGTGTCTTTTGTCTTTGGAAGATTATCACTAGAAATAGTTAATGGTAATAAGTTATCATATTATGCACAGATGTTCTTTAGACATCTGTTAAATAATGTTAAAATTGAGAAAGGTTGCTTGTTTGGTACTTAAATGTTTTGTAGCAGTTTTGGAGGTACATGAGAGGAAAAGAAAGTTGCTCTTTGTTGACCCTGGTATTTCTGCACTCCCTGATATTGTGTAGTTAGATGGACATTTCATCTGACCTGGCTCTACTCATGTAGATATTTTGTGCAAAAGTAATAAATTTAAATTAGGGTATTATCTGGGAGGAGAAAATCAGTTTTCTACTGTGGCGTACACTAAAGCTTGGCTTTTTTGGTGGTAAAAAGTATACATATTAAGTATGTTGGATTGTGTCAGTGAATAAACAGTATTTGCTGGCAAGACTTAGATGACATGGCTATTTTCATGGCTTTGACATCTGACTTGCATGTACTTACTTGCTTATAGTTAAGAATTATAAGTAGTTTTGTGGAGGTCATATAGCCAGGTTACAGAAATGATCCGCAGTTAATTATTCTAACAATTTTAAAACTTCCATTAAGTGTATTTAACTGCAGACTGCAGTTTGTAACGTTCTTGAGCTGTTACTGTCCACATAAGCCTAAAGCCAAATTTCTAATTTGATTTTGCTCATAGTTTAATCTTTTTAATTAGTTTGACTCTTGTAACAATCAAGTTTTTCATTAACTAGGACAGGCCACCAGTCAAAGAAGAGGAAATCTTGTTCTGTTGTTTTTTTTCTTTTTTTTTTTTTTCCCAATGGAATATCAGCAGTTTGCTTTGTAAATGTCCCAATTTTATCAGTCTCTAGAGAAATAGACCATGTGAGCTCACACAGTTCACCTGGTTGTTACTGAATTTCAAATGAATTGATGATGCAACCCTTTGGTTTTGTATCTGACAACTTTCTTTCATTACAAGTGCATCAGTAATTAATGGCAATTTCACATATACAAAATTATTTTAATGGTTTCCTGACAACAAAAAGATAAATACATTGTGAAAGAAAAGAAGCCCCAGTTTCAAAGGGGGAAAACCAGAAGCTGGTGAACTAGGAATGACAACTTGTGATGACTGACCACCAAAATGGACAGACTTGTTCAGAAGACCTTATGCCCTCATTTACTCTATTAGAAATGTCAAAGAATTATTAATTTTATTCATGTGCTAACACTTTTTTTTGGGAGGTGAGAGCATGATACTAATCACAGTTTTGAAAGATGGGGAACTGCGTTACTCAAAGGGAAACAAAGCAAACCAAACACAAGAAAGGCAAGCTGGCTTCATGTGCCTGCTTTGGCATTTCTGAAGCGTGACTTCTGAAGTGACTGTGCATTCTGTTGCACTTTATGTGTTCAGACCACGAGTTCCTTTTGATTTCAGTTACATTTCTGAGTGCCTAGCACTTCTGTAAACCAGACCTCATAGTCTCTGCTTAAGAACCCAGAAAATGACAACTGTTTTCTGTGAAAACTTTGATACGGGCTGCTTTACAAGCATCCTACAGAAACTTTGTAATAGATGGGAGGCCAGCATACAGGTTTTCAGGCTCAACTGTTTTAAAACATGGCATTGAATATTCCTTTCCTGCAATATTTTCCTTCAGTTACAGTCTTCCACCTTCAATAAATAAGAAGTATGGCCTTTGGGCAATACACTCCTCTACCAAACAACCTTGATTAACTCCAGAGTAAGTTCTGTGTACTGTACCAAGTAATGACTTCAAGCTTTTTTGGTGGTGTTTGTTTTTTTGGGTTTTGTGTGCTTTCATTTTTTTTTATTTGTGGGGGTGGTTTTGTTTTTTGCTTTTGGGGGTGGTGGTGGTGGAGATTTTTTGGTTTCAAATGGGGGAAAAAAAAAAAGTAATCGTTTACCAAATACTGTATTAATATTAGGATTGAGGAGACTGACTAGAGGTTTGAGGAGTACAGGGTTGTTTACCTTGGAAAAGATATGAGCAAGAGGAGTTGTGATAAAGGCATACAAAATAACAAATGACAGTAAATTAGGGATTTCTGGATTTGTCCCTCCCTCCTGAAGAAAGAGCATTCATTTAAATTGAAACTTAAGAAATGGTTGAAGGTTAAATATTTCTTAATATTATACTGGAAGGTTGTGGCAGAGTGGAGCTGAACTGATGTCTGTAGCAAAAGTGACATGCTTTAATCATAAATCACTTGCTTAGGTGGGTGTGCCTCTCAGTATATATTTTCCTGATGTAATGTGGGACACTTTGTGTATTCAGATATTTTAAATAAAGTTTGGATACAAAGTACTTGACACATCAGAGCATTCCCAAGAGGAGTTTTTATGCATAAGTTTGCAAAACAGCAGGAGCCTGATCTGTGCTCAAAGACTCATAAACGAAGTGTTAATCTCACAACAGTGCTATGAAGTGAAAGAAAAATTATCCCTTGTTTGGCAGACAGTAATATGATGGAGTTGATTGATAGGAAAGGAAATGATACATCATCTGAGGTTACTTTTCTTCCTTGTCTAGTTAATAAATTCATATTATTTTGTCTGCTTAACGCCTATGTGCATCTTTGCTAACAAAAAGAAAAGCAACAGACAAAATAATTAGCATATAATTTGTTCAGAGTATATTTTATAGCCATTTTGGTAGTTGAAGAAACCGAACTTTTGTCTAGTCCCCAATCTATGTTAAACATTCTTCATATATGAATTTTTTCCAGACTGCAATATCTTGTTAATCACCACTATTACCTAGAAATCTAAAACACATGCTTATTACTGGTGTCACTCAAAGCAATGTGTGTTTGCTGGCTCTGCAGCTGCAGTAAACTAATGAACTGTATTCCCACTGCTGTGCTGACATCACAATTTGGCTGTTGCAAAGATGTCTTAAGCATGATGAAGTACTGTTAAAGGTAAATAAAGACAAAATTGGCACAAAGTGTGTTCCTGCTTAGAAATGAAGGTTGAAAACTTTGTGGTACCTGGATAGTATGGGATATCCTAAACATATGTTTTATTTATGTAAGACAGATGATATGTACTTATCTGATGGAGATGTCAGAGCTGCGGTGTTAGGATCAGGTTTGCAGACACCATGGGGGGAAAATCTTATTCAAATTTGCTGTGTAGACTGGTCAGCCTTTTTAATTGTCTTAGTTGTTCTCAAGTGAGTTCCTATTTCTTTCTAGTTGTTCAGTTATATTACCTCATCTTAATGGTACTCTATTGTTTTCCAAGAGTAGACACTATCACCTTTTGCTGAAACACTGTTTGGTAGTCATTAAAATTTTAGCCCTTAAATTATGTTTTTAGTTTTGTATTTTAATACCTCATGGCAGAAACTGACATCTATTTCCAGGTGTATCAAAACTTCTCAAACGTTGAAGCAGAGAAAAAAAACCCTTGCACTGGCAAAATACATTCATAATCATTAAAGAGACATATGTCTTTTCTGTTTACAAATAATTTTTTTAACTGATACAGACACTGAAGATGAAAGAACACTTTAAAAGGAGTATGGAGAAAGCAAATACTCCTGGAGTTTTCCCTCATCTCTTTTTTTGCTGGCTACAGCACCTGAAAAATGAAAACACTTCAGTTACATGATTATTTTTTTTTTTCCAGTAGTATTAGCATTTGCTTCCAGTCAATAAAGTATTCCCTTTCCTCTGCAATTGTAGTCTCTGTCTGTCTTATGGCTTTCTATGGAAATAACCGGGCTGACTATAATAGAATAACTTGAGACCTGTAGGGTTACAGTATACTTTTTAAAAAAAGTATTTTGTAACTTACTGATCTTTATTTTATCAATGCATCTAACATGAGAGACCATCAAATGACCAACTTCAAACTTTTCAAACTTGTACTTTTGAAAATCTTAATATTGTATTTTTAAGTGCTTAAGAATTAGCCTCTCAAAAATGGAAAGAAAACATATTTGTGTTTTTCAGTTTACTTTGTATATGTGATAGTACTTTGTCTGAACAAATATTTTTAGCTTGCTTTTCTAATGAAGTAAGATTTTAATCTGATTAGCCAGTCTAATTTGTTACTTATCACCCCTGAAGTTACATTAGTTCAAAACTTGCTGACAGTTGGGCAAAGGTTTTGGAGATGCAAGATTTGTCTAACTGATGCAGAGCAGAATAGAGACATCCGAATTCTGTTTCTACAGAGGAAGACAGACCAGCACTGTTAAATGTTTCAAATGGCAACAGCCCTTGTGCTACCTGGAATAAATTCAACTAAGTCCCACATGGGTGTTCCAGATGTTGTAGGGGGATGTGCTGTCCCTCCCCAGCTCTCGGGGCACGGCACCCAGAGGGAAGTGGGCAGGTGTGCGAGAGGATCAGAGCAGGGATGCGGCAGGGAGTGAGCCCACAGCCCTCTCAGAGTAAAGCGATGGGGAACAGATCTGTTGGAAACCAGCCATCCTTAATTTTGTTGCTTTATGATAAAACTCATTTCATACAGCAGCAGTAAAGGAGATAAGCAGCTAAAATAAAGCACAAAAACTTTTAAATGCTGTCACCTCACAGACTGGTAGAGGTTTATGCATGGTATTTGAAAATATTACTAACTTTTTAACTTAAACAGGTGTCTCTTCTAACAACTAAAATACCTGCATTCTTTCATTGTCGCAATGAAAATTGCTTATGCAATATGCTATTGCAGAAAAGGTAAAGCAAAAATGACAAGAACTCCAACAAACCAGTCAAAAGTAGCTAAAAATCTCAAAACATGATTACTACATTCTTTAGTTAATGCTTTCTGTAGTATTTTTCTTACATAACTTGTTTTTTCTGTATATTTCGGCTTTTTAGAATCATGATGATGGTACAAATGCTGAGGCAAAATGTGTGCAGTTGAACTAGAGTTGAACTTGCAAAGTGCTTAACATAAAGAAAATTTGCAGTTTTACCCTGATACTGATGCCATAGTGTGGATGTGAAAGTTTGTGAAAAGAAGTTGTTCTCTGAAAAAAAAAACCAACTGATTGACTTTACTCATGTTAACAATGCAATGAAAGGAAAATGCTGTTGGATATTTACCCTTAAAATTTTTACTCTTGGCCTTCAGATAGATTTACTCTACATTGACTACTCTATTTTAATATAATTTTGTGTTTTACCTGTGCTATTCTGTTACTATTTGAAAACGCATGCATGCGCTTAGTTATCCAAAATGCAGTAAAGGTTCTCCATGATAAACTCATTATTAAAATTTAATCAAACCCTATCAATAATTTAGTAGGGAATTATGTGAAATGAAAATTTGAGGAATATAAAAATTGTTCTTTTCTTGTGATTTAAAAGAGTAAAACCTGATACACTTAACTTTCCCTGACTGCAGTGCCTTTCTGTGAGCTTTAGTCCTGATGTCCTACTGGGTCAGAAAGGATCAAATTTTTTCTTTAAAAAAATATATTTACATGAAACAGTGGAAGAGTAGTTCAGAAATTATATCTCTTTGTGCAGTGGCACAATGTATTGTAGAATGTGATGTTTAATTCTTAAACTGTTTCAGTAATAAGAGTGAAATAAAGTAAACTGGGTGCTTACTTGTGGTGGTAGAAACAGAATTCAGCATTCTGGGTGTAGGTAGAAAAGGTTTCCATGTACATTTGGGCTTTTTTTGACACGTGTTTTTTTCCTCAGCACTAAATTGCTGTAGAGTTAGCATTCATTCACTTAAAAAGCAAAACAAGGATACACAATGCAACTTTAAAGCTTTTTGCTGAAAATACATATTTATTTGAATACGTTATTCAGTCTTCCATTGTAAATGTAGTTGGCATGTGCCACTATTTCTGAAAAACTTCTAATCCATCTCTTCTCTAAAGCTCCTACTTCTGCTATCACCAGTAAAATTCCAGTGGCAAGAAAAGAAGTACTATTTTTGCTGGTGTGAAGTCAGTAAATGAAGGTCTCAGAGTTGCATTTGTGAGCTGTTAGCGACATTTTTTCTTAGCAAATTTATGTGGAATATGAAAGTAGGCATAACTCTGCAGCCTAAGGGAAATTGGGAAATCTGGAAATAAGATTTCAGCTTTGTTCCACTTGGAACTGGTAGTCTAGACTGCTGTAAAATCATGAGAAATTTGCTTTAGGAAATGGGAGGGTTCACCATGTACAAAACCGGTATCTTTGTAGAATATATATGTATTGGTACAACTGGAAGTAGGTCAGTAGAAAAACTAATAAAGTGTTAAAATCTCTTTGAACTAGGAGTGAAAAACCAAGTTAAAAGCTGTGTTTCTAACCCTCAGCTGGGAAAGCGGGGGTGGCATGTGGTGTTTTCCAAAGTTCTTTCAGTCCTACCCTTTGTTTCCCTTTAAAGGTTAAGACACTTTCAGTCACAGTAGAAAGTAAAAAGGCTGCCATTTAATTTTTTTTCCCCCATTTTGATATCTTTGCCTATTGTTCTTAGTTTAGGTTGATCTGCAGATTGGAGTATTGATTGGTTTTGTTATGTAGATAAAAGCACACTCATCGTGGAGTTGCAGCTCTGTGTGCCACTCCATTTCTGATACTAAAATTGGTTTCTGATACCTTTATATGTATCTGTGAGGATGGAGTTCTTCGCTATGTTTTATCTAGCAGCGAAATGGGTTTGAGAGACATCTTCGGGGACTCTCTTACACTGGGTCTGCCTCCTGAGAAATCATACCGTGGAGCTGTGCCCTAATTCACACTGTCTTGAGGCTCTTCAGAGTCACTCCAGCTTCAGTCTGTACGTGGGCTGTGATGAGTTTAAGTTTCTGTGTACTATCTGATTTAACGCCTGTCAACACTTTGGTTAAAAGGCTGGCATTGTGCAAAATCCCCATGAAATTAATTTTAAAACTAGCCTCAAAATTTTAGAAAGGGGGAAAATATTAATTGCTAGTATTTTTAGAGGATTTGTTGGGAGTTTTCCTGCTGCTTTTCATCATCTTTATCAATCTTCTGCTTGAAAACAAAACTGTAGGAAAAAAAGTTCATCAGGAAGGTGAACAGCAGAGTGTTGGAGGTCAGCATAATAATCTGAGCTGACCTGCGTAGCAGGTATTTTAACATCGTCAAAAAGCAAGTTAGTGTATCATAAAATAAAATTAAAAAAAAACCCAGCAAGTCCACTTGAATGCCAGAATTATTTTTTGGAAGCTTGTGATCCTGGTACAGTTTCACCTGACTGTGTTGAGTGCTGTTGACACTGTGTCTAAAGAAAGCAGTTGCTCATCTTCACCAGCCTTGCCGCTGCTCTTAGGGGAGAACAGCGACTCAACGTCCTTTGCCTTATTTGAGTCAGCTACACTTTGAAAGTCATAGAAACAAATCAACTTTGTAAAGAGGAGAAAAGTGAAAAATAGAGGCACACAGTGACTGTAGCTGAGGAGGGGAGAAGGAGTTGCAAAGGATGGTGTTGCTGCAGCAGCAGCTGGAGCACTGCCCTGAATCCAAACCCTGGTGTGCTTCACTCTGCTGGAATGTGTGGAAGTACAAACACCGAAGCCACACTTGCTTGCTTGTAGGCTGTCCTTTTCTATGTGCCAACCCAGGTGTTATCTGTGGCCTTCAGGATACTGGATTGTGGTAGGGATTCTATTCAAAACCATTTTTTCCCCAGGTTTGTTTTCATTTGGATCAATGTGGCTTAGGTAGTCACCTACTACTTCATTTTTGTGTTGGCAGAAACTGTGTGACAGTCTTAGGGTGGCAGAAGTGTTACTTGCAGTGACAGCTTAATTTGGAACACGGTTTTCATTGGGTTTGACCTTATTAAATCAACTTAAAGATTTGTTAAACTCCATCCCAAGATTGGGCTGAAGCAGCCCTACCTTCCCCTGTGCATTTTTAGAGTGCTCTGGTTCAAGAAGTAGATTTAACTGGAAAGTAACCTGGCCAGAAAAACTGATTTTTCAGTGTTATCGCTCATCAGTCGTGTGTGTGCTGGTGTAATGGAGGGACAGGTCCAACAGATTCGGGTTGACTCATAGGGCCGTGAAACTGCACCCTCAGTTCTACAAGCATCCCCCATCCCCCCAGTTTGGTGAGGCGGTATCTTTATATAAACCGGTGTGTCCCTTGTTTTAGAGAGCTGCAAAAGTAAGTGCAGTGGATGATGCCCTACCCTTCCATGTCTGAAAAAGAAACTAAGAGACGAGGCAGGGGGGGGATGTTCTCTAGTTAGAAACAATGGAAATCAGTGCTGTGATTATTCACAAGTGTGTGGATTTTGCTGGTGACAGTAATTGGAACTAACGTGAATGTTGTGGAATCCACGATGGATTTGCCGATGTGTTAGCTGACTGGCTGCTGTAATAGATCATACATTCATCCTAATACTTGACTGCTTTCAAAAATATATTTTATATTGGATTTCACGATTTGTGTGATAATATTTAGTTAAAGGTAATTACTTCTTATTTAGCTAGGAATATTTGATTTCCTCTTTCCCCCCCTTATTGTCTTTCCTGTTTGCACAAAAGAAAGCCTTTGAGGTGTCAGTGTTTTTCAGATGTCCCTAAGCCCGATGGCTCACACTTCGGTACCAGTATTATGATTATGAGATGTGGTCTTTGATGTTTAGCCTGGTCTTTTCCTGTTCTGCAGTCTAAACTACTGAGTCTTGTGCTGTGACTTGAACTAGAGTGGGCGGTACAGGCCAGTGCTTGCAAACAGATTTGTCTTTGTGCCAGCTCTCATTCTGTTTTTTTTCCCCCCTTCTGATGCTTGTGTAGCTGATTTTCTGTAAACGAAGACCTGTACTAACTTAAAGGATATATATCCATCTGCAGGAGAGTATGTATATGTGCACGTATACAGAAATGCATCTTTTATTTCCAGGTAATCACACCTATAAAAAAATTGTACTAGCCAGCAGATAGATGCCATAAACATCTTTCTTCCCCCAAGCATGAACTGATGAAATGCAAGTAGTAGTATCTTTTTCTGTGTCTTCCCAAAGCCAGCATTATTAACACTCCACAGGGCTCAATAGTGGGAACAGAGCAGTAAGTTTACTGTTGCATGTGAAGCTCTTTCAGAATTATTCATAGAAAGTGAAACCCCTACCTCTCTAAGTGTTACTCATTTAACTGGTATTTCTTACACTTCAGAGTCTGAGACTTGTGCAGGATATGTTGCTTAAGACTCCTTGACAGGCCAAAAATCCAGCAGTCATATATTTTTTGAAGATAGTTTTGTTTATTCTTTGAGAAGACAGTGTTTACAAGGAGCTTCTGCTTTTGTGGTGCTGTATGCATTGAAATTCTGTTATTGTCAAACTTCAGCCACTGCAGAACTGGATTTTACCTGTTTCTCTAGGAGTAATTTGTTTGTGTATAGAAACTTGTATGAATATAGCTGCATAGGAATTTTGTCAAACTACTGGTTAAAGTTATATGGATAATTTTGATTCTACAAATCTTCACTTTGATTTCATCTAATGTTAATGAGTGAGTTTGTAGGTTGGTTTTAGTTGTTTCGTTTTGTATTATTGTTGAAGTAAACCTCTATTTGTAATCTTAAATTCTGAAAGATTCACAATAGTGCTTAAGAAATGAATGTGTGGATGTGCTTTGCATATATTCACCAGTGAACAGTATGTTTGGATTCCTGCGGTTCAGTCTTCTTGTTTGTAAATAAATTCTGGACACCTTAGGTGAGTCTTGATTAAAAAATCTCCAATTACCTTTCAAGACTTTGATGGTATATGAAAAAAAAATTTGAGAGTATCTGATGCCATTTTTGACTAGCAGATCAAATGTTCAGAGGCTTCATCAACACAAAGAAACTTGGGTACATTGGTTCTATGTAATAACCATGTTGCAAAGGGAACATATATGGAGGCTAATATTATTTTTCTATAAACTGACTTTGCACTGTCTTAATTCAGATGAGAATGCATGCAAAACTGTCATATTGAAAATTGGGGGGGAAACAAGTTCTGATTTTCCTGGGCTTTGTTGAGAAAGACAAGCAGATACTGCTTTCTCACCCAGAGAAGTGACAAGCACACAGGATAGAAAATGCTTACATTGGAAGAGTATATTGAGAGAAGTACTGTGGGAGAAAAGAGACAATTAGTTTTCTACCACTTGGCCTCTTAGTACCTGATTTTCACAAGAATCACCTGTCTTCTGAAGTCCTCCTCTTGACATATGAAAGAAGCTCCTAAGCAAATTGAAACCAAACATTGTAGACAGTATCAACTGTATGCAGGTGGCCACTACCTGATTTGAATGTTACCCCATGGTTTTACCACAATCAGGATAACCTTGTGTGAGCAGTCAGAGCTCTGGCAAGAAATACATGTTCAAAATTAAAGGTGAGCAAGGCAGTGTTCTCAGGTGGGCAGCGAGAAGCATTTTTCCCCATCCCTCGGTTTCCTTTCTTGGGTGTTTTGCTTTAGTGCTCACTTCTTGTTGGCCCGTAGTACAGGGCAGTACTTGCCACTAGTGAAGAAACTGCAAATAGTAGCATCTGGGAGTAACACATGGCATCTCTACTTGGCTAGGAATTTCATCCCTATCCAGATTATGGTTTACTCTAGTCTCAACATCTGGAACAGAATTCTGTGATTAATCTCATCATGAATGTATCAGTATTTTGGGACTATCTAATACAAAAACTGAAGCATTTTCCGTAATCTAAGTTACTTGGGCAGCAACTTGTTGTCTCTTCCTATGATGATTTGCCATAAATACCATAGTCAAATATTAGGTTTCAGCCCTTCTCTCTAAGGTGCTAAATGGCTTCAGCTTATTTCCTGAGTTTTAGGCAGTAAAGATTATAATTGACAGCATTTGTTTCCTAATCATGTCTTAGCCAAGAACATATTTTTAGTATGTTCAGAGAACTCCTGCAGCTATCGAAAACTGTTGCAAACTTTCACAATCTGTAGAGCAAAGTGCCCATCTGTAGTCTCCCTTTCTTACTATGAAGATGCATTGCAGAATGTTTTGATTTCGGATTAAAACAAAACAAAAGCTCAAGGCCAATTCAGTCAGAATAGAATATTGCACTTACCTTTTTCTTTTTAGGATGGAAAGTTAAGAAAACAAATGTAGCAAGATACATTACACAGTTTTTAGATAAGAAAAGTTAAATTTTGTGCTTAGGTAGTGTCTCATGTGTACTTAAGAAATATCAAGTGGTTTATTTTGACAGTCACTTGATCATCTAGTTGTCATTTTCCTCCACAGGTTGTATGTGAAAGGGATCTGTTGTGACCTTTTATAGGTAACATGTCCCCCTTTCTTTTTTTTTTTTTTTTTTGCAATTTTTCAAGTCATTGTTTTTTAGAATATTTTTTTTTTAATGTTTAAGCTGCTTTTTAAATTTCCAGCACGTACATGTGGACTGCTGTCCTGAGGTCACTGTAGATGAGCTAGTGAAGTTGAGTATATTCACTTTCTGAGTGAGAGAAATAAAAAGAAAGATAGTTTTTAAGGAATGAGGTGCATTTTTTTGTTTTCCTTCCTTGTGGCTTCAGGCCACTTCAATCCAGTACTCTTGAAGTATGTGCTCTCTTAGGTGTTCTGGGCAATTATAACTTTTTAGGCTGAGGCTTGCTGCCTTCTGTGTAAGCTTCTCAGATTTCTCTTTAGTAGTCTCTTTGTCTCAGGTGCAGACATTTGTGAAATGACCAAATCCTCTGCCAGTTAGGTTCTTATTGTTTTAGGATTCTGATCTTAGAAAAGGTATCAACTGCATCTTCCAACTGTTACAAGTGAAGGCAAAAGCTACTGGCTGCTGCAGTGAATGCACTCTTGGGAGACAGTGGTACTGTTGCACTGATAAAATTTATTGAGTAAGCTTAAATAACTGTAGCATGAGACTCTTAGAATCATAGAATCCTTTAGGTTGGAAGAGACCTTTAAGATCATCAAGTCCAACCACCGAGCCACCAGGGCTTCAAAGTCCTCTGCCAAAACAGATCAGAATCTGTCAGGCCTGGAAGGGACCACAAGGATCACCCAGTTCCAACCCCTCTGCCATGAGCAGGGACACCTCACACTAGATCAGGCTGTCTAGAGCCTCATCCAGCCTGGCCTTAAAGACCCACAGGGATGGAGAAATGGGAAGATTTAGTGGGTAACAAAATATTTATAATAAAGGGTGTTAAAGTAATTTTAGGGGCACCAACTTTTATGTTATCTTACACTTTCAAGGTTGAAATTTCTTAAATTTCATTGTAGAGAGGATAAGTGATTTTCTGGATGGGCATGACAAAGCATTTTGCAAATACAGAGCTACTGTGTGCCTCAAATACTTTTTTTATGAATGTCAGACCTTTAAAATTTTTCTGTGATTCCTGTTTTAGGCATTCTTTTTAAGAATATTGCTGGCAGCTATTTAAATTATATTTAGTACTTGCAAGTTGCCAATTTCAGCCAAAATAGTTTAGTGAAATGTTACTTTCATCTAAATTCAGTGTGGTTAATTCTGAGTGAACTTGAATACTGTATTTAAATGTATTAATTAAATCTATAAACAGTATTTTTTTTCACTGAAATTGTATACAATGACTTTTCAGCCCTTAACTTTGACAAGTTTGCCCGATTTGAATTCTTCTTTGCATGGTTATATGATACCCTCCTCTCCCCGTCCCCCCCAGTCCTGTATTTTTTCTTAGATAATGCAATGGTGATACTAATCAAAAAGTTTCAAAATAAAGCAGAAGTGAATGTAGAGGTTAAAATGGAAATATTCTGCACAATGCAGGTAGAGGTAGACTCACCAAGAATAGTCTGGGAAGTCTAATAGTGGCTACCTGGTGACTATAGAGGGAACAGTCATACCATGAAGTCTTCATCTGAAGAGTCATTCTAGCAGAGAAAGGAAACTGCTCTGCTCTCTGCAGTTTTTGGAACATCTGTGGTCTTTATATATTTCAAGAAGAAATTTTAGTACAAGAAGACTCTTTATTGCAACTTCTTTTAAAAGAAGTCTGAAATGTTTTGAAAACGTTGTTAAAGAAAAAAAAGCCTTGCACTAACACTTTGTATCTGATATATTGCCTGCTTCTTATCTTGGGGAAAATTGATAGCTATAAAATTGTGTGATTATATATGAGGAATGTTGAGGGACAGGTATAGCAGTTATGGGCATATCCTAGCTGTCCACAAGGCAAGAATTTGATGGAACTGATAGGGGAAATAGTTACAGGATTCCTGTGGAGGAAATTCAGAGTTACTTGAATTTCTCAAAATATAGAGAAGAATGCCCAGACAAGACTTTATTAGCCCAAAATTAAAATAACTGCAGAAAACAACAAAGCCACCACAGCTCTGGAGGATGACTTGTTAGCCTCTGAGATAGTATTGCTAGAGCTCTAAAAGAAGTAATATGATGCATCAGGGCACTCCAAGGAA
>NW_008593921.1:0-6158 GCF_000691845.1 Merops nubicus | reverse complement strand
ATGATTTTAAGGATCTTTTCCAACCTAAACTCTTCTACAATTCTATGATTCTAAGGGTTTCAAGAGGCTGTGGAACAGACTCTATGGTAAATGACCTTCATCCTTGGAGAGCAAGGCTGGATGGGCTGCTTCATACAGCCAGAGAGATGAGCAGGTTCTGCAGCTAGCAAAAAAAGGGCACGTGCTGCAGAAATGTGGTTCCAACACCTGCTCCTCACACAACCTCAGCAGGGACAGGGCAAACTGAGGATCACACCCCTCTCATCTCAGTGCTCTCCCAGGCTGAATGGCTGACACCAAATCAAGGAAGGGCCAACGTCTGAGTTTCTTCTGCCACTCGAGGGGAGAGAACCATTCCCAGAAAAGCAGGTGAGGAGGCCCCGTGCTCAGTCTGAGCCAGGAGACACTCACCCTCTGCTTCTGCTCCTCTGTGCGCACGTCGCTGCGGACGTTGGCCCACGGGATGTCCTCAGGCCACCAGATGGGCTTGCAGCTCTCCTTGCCCCAGCCTGGCTTCCCACGCCCCGTGGAATACTTCAGCATCTCGGGGATGAAAGCTCGTAGCTGTGCCTGGAACAAGCCACAGGAGGGAGTTAAGAGGGTTTTTTTAGGGACTCGAGTCTCTGGTGGTTTTGAGGTGCGTAGTCCCAAGTTATTACATGGAATTTCTGTGGTTGTTGGAACCATCAACTGGAAGAGCCTGTGGAAGATGGGCAGAGATGTTACTATCTTGTCCCAGGACTCAGCTGAGAACAGCTCAGTAGCAAGTGGAAGAGCAGAAACACAATTAAGTCAGCCAATCCTAATGAGAAGGCACAAAGACACACTGCATTAACCCACTTCATGGTTCAAAGGCTGCCCTGGAGAGAGCCAGCCAGCCTGAAAGGGAGGGAAAAGACAACAAATATCAAAATAACAGAGGAAAACCCAACGCTCAGATGTCCCCACAGGACAGGAACTCACATGTGAGCTGATGTACATTTTGCAGAGATGCTGCAAGAGGATGGAGCTTAGTGAGCTCCCTGAACATGAACCCCATGACCTCACCCACCTTCTCCCCCTCTGCAGAGCTTAACACACGCTGATTTTCTGAATCTATTTTGAAGTTTCACCACAGTTGGGGCACCACTCAACCTGATTTGACTCCTCCTCAGCACTCACAAAAACTGGTCAACTGGTGAGTGCCTAGACCAGGAGATAATACCTTAAAAACAGACTTGCAAAGCCAAGAGCAACTGATGTCCTCAGCATTTATCAAAGGGAACACAAAACTCACACTGGGATTTACAAGACATTTGTTTGTTTGTTTGTTTTTTTCCTGGAATCTCAGGCAAAAGCTGGTTCAGGTGCAGAACCAGAGCAGGGAGAGAAGCAGAGCTCAGGACCACAGACGTCACCGAAAACCACGGTAACCTCCAGCTAAGTATTTAAGAACATCTCCCTGCACCCCTTCATGGCTTTAATAGCAAGGGATTTGGGCTTGTGACAGCCCTGCTAGAAGGCCTCAGGCCACCTCACAGCCCTGAGGTGTGTGGTTGAGGCTCTGGGGCACAGCCCTGGAACAGCACACTGGGGTCAGCAGCAGTTGGTGCCACAGCCATGACGTGGTCCCAGCTAACAGACACGGGTCAGCTCGTGGAGGACTTCTCAGCCACCCCTGATCGCCCCCCCCCCCCCCAGCCACAATCCTGCCTGATTGTCATTCTCATTCCAGACTGGACACTGGATACCAGAGCCCCAGCGTGGTGGGGCTGGGAGGGACCTCTGGGGATCACCTCATCCCACCCCCTGCTCCAGCAGCTCACCCCCAGCAGGGTGCCCAGGGTCACACCAGCCACGTTTGGGATCTCTCCAGAGCAGGAGACTCCACAGCCTCTCTGGGCAGCTGCTCCAGGCTCAGCCACCCTCCCACCAAAGAAGTTTCTCCTCCTGCTCAGGTGGCACCTCCTGGGTTCCAGTTGGTGCCCGTTGCCCCTTGGCCTGTCCCTGGGCACCACTGAGCAGAGTCTGGCCCCAGCCTCTTGCCCCCCGGGGCCCTTGAGCTCTTGCTCAGCACTGCTCAGATCCCCTCTGAGGCTTCTCTTCTGCAGCTCAGCAGCCCCAGGGCTCTCAGCCTGGCATGGCACCGAGATGCTCCAGCCCCTCAGCAGCTTCATAACCACTGGCTCCAAACTGTAAATCAACTCATTTCCAAGCTGCTTCTTCCACATTAGCACAGGTAGTACACAACAACCTCCTGCCTAACGTCCATCTGACAGAGGAACAGACAAATGCTTCAGAGGAACAAGACTCCAGGTTGTCCCTGTGGGCTCTACAAAAAGCCTAAAGCCCCTCAGCACACCACTGAACACACTGGGATCTGCAGCAGCTTTTGGACATGGGATTGCTCTTCAAAGCCTGAGCCCAGCTGGAAGAAGGAACGTGGGCCCCAGCTTACAAAGCTCAACAGAAAAAGCAAAGTGTGTTTTGGTGAAAAGAAAGCAATTTCTCTGTATGCATGATTTGCTAGTTTGCAGCAGTGGCTGAGGACTTTAAAGCAACAAAAATCCAGTATATTTGTGGGTCTGTGTATAGTCTAAGTGCCACACATACTCTAAGGACCACCCCTGCTCAGAGAAGCAGCAGTATTTGGGTTCCTCTACACCATGGACACCCTGAGCCACCTCAGAGAAAGCCACCAAACCCCTCAATTATCAACAGAGGCACAAAAATCCACTTTGGTGCTCTTTATCCCAGTCTGCCCACGATGCACCTTCCAGTGCAGGCCAACAGTTCACCCTGAAATGCTTCATGTTCCCTAGGCCAGGCCTTCTTCATTCCAACAAACCTGCTAAGGGCATTGGGTTGCCTGGTGCAAAACCAGTTAAAGCTCCTTCCCAGAACTGCTACCTGCAAGCCACGCTCCTTGTTACCAGATGGATTAATTACTGGTGCTGGGGAGTTCAGCAGCTCCAGCTACTCGAGGCTCTTGTTAAGGAGGGTTTGTCTTTAATCCACACGGGAGACAATCAGCAGGGTCCCAACCCGCTCCGAGGGCCAGCACCTCGTTAATTAGTGCTGTAATGAGACCTCATCCGGGCAGCTCACGGGGCTCTGACACAGGCTATGGCAGCCAGACAAAGACCACAAAGACCCCACGTCCCTCGGGCTGCAGCTGGGAGGAACCACGGCGACCACTTCACCTGCCAACCCCATCCACTACCCACCCAAAAAGTCACACCTCTGCTAAAAAAAGCAGTTGTCAGCTCTGGAAAGGGCTCGTGCCATCTCTGGTATGGTGGGATTGATGGAGACTATAAAAAAATCTTCCTTTTACACCCTTTGGTACATAGACTGAGTGGCTTCTGAGTTTTAACATTAAGTTCAAGTGTTAATGGTAAGGAGCTGATCCCAACTGCCCCGTTTGCAGTGGCCCAAAGCACAGACACCTGCACCCCAGAGCTGGCAACAAGTGGTGCCACGTGCAGGGCACCCAGCAAGGCTCCAGTCTTAAGGTTTATGCCCTACCTCAGGATGTGGTTTCTAGAAATTCATTCCGGCGAAGAGGAGGGTGCAGGGTCAGCCTGGGTGTCCTCCACAAGAAGGGGCAGCACTCAGCAGGCTCAGGGTCCAACCCCAAATTAAGAAGCCTCACACTGGGGTCCAGCACTGCAGGGTGGCCCCTGGCCCTCCCTGGAGAGGATCTAAGAGCCACAAGCTGACCTTAGTCACCATCTCTTGGTGCTTGGCCTCTCTGAGGGTGGGGAGACACTGGAACAGGTTGCCCAGGGAAGCTGTGGATGCTCCATCACTGATGTGCTCAAGACCAGGTTGGATGGGACTCTGAGCACCCTGCTCTAGTAGAAGATGTCCCTGCCCACAACAGGGGGTTGGAACTGGATGATCTTTAAGGTCCCTTCCAACCCAACCCCTTCTGTGACTCTCCCACACACAGAGAGCCACGTACATGAAGATCTCTGCTGCTTGTGTGAAAGCTTTTGGCAAGGCAGTTTGCAAACAGATCTCAAGGTGGTTTTTGAGAGGCCTGGATAAACTTTGTTGGCTTGTACAAGCAGCCTGCAAACCATAGGGGCATGTTAAATTTAAAAAATGTCAGATTAAAGGACAAATCACTTATTCAGAAGAGCACAAACAGATCCTAGTGACCTCCTACTCCTTACTCACATCAGTGAGCAACAGGGAGCAAGTTTAGGGGCAACCTCAGCCCTGATGTGTAGTCCCAACACAGCCCAAGCCCACAGAGCAACAAGATTTCTCCTTCACAGCTGCAGGGCAGGAGCCCCACCACAATAAGGGCTTTTTTTCTTCACAGCCAAGGTGGATGATGCTCTCCCCTCCCAAGTTTACAGCAGCATCCTTGCTCGGGCTAGCAAAGGCTTTATTTCCCTCATGAGCACCAGGGAAGCAGAGCAATTAAAAGGAGAGTTATTTTCATCTCCTCATTGAGGAGCTAATGCCTCCACCACCTGCCTGCTGCCACCTGCAGCTGCTGAAAGCAGAGGCCTCTTTTTTCCACTCCTGGTGACACACCTCTTAATTGTGCTGCCCAATTTATATTTATAAATATTTGGGGTTTCCACAGGGCTTTGGGCAACTTAGCTGAAAAAGCTCCTTTCTTGTCAGCAAAGCAGCTCTGGGGATCAAGGTTCCTACAAAAAAAAACCACCTTGATGGCAACTCTAGCTGGGCAACAGGTTGCAGTGAGGTAGGAGTGAGTTACCAGCCACCCTCTCCAATAAATGTGTTTCAAATTGCAATTGTGGCCAAAAAAAAGACAGCAAGGTGTCCTCAGCATGTTCAGCATATCTGTGGTTTGGTTCTATTTAAAGTTTTCCCTCAAGTCTAGTGAAAACTGCTCAGCAGCTGGATGGTTTCAGCAACAAAATCATCTCCCAAGCACCACATGCAGCATCTTACTTGAAAATCTTACAAAAAAAGACCTGCTGGGTGGTGCAAATCCACCCAGGAGTCTGCAGTCCTGTCCAGTAAATGCAGTGCTCTGGTCTCAAGGGGCCTGAAGCCATTCAAGGACCTCAAAAAAAATTTAAAGACATTTAAAAAGCATCACCCCTTTGTGATATGTGGGGAAACTGAGGCAGCATGACACTGGGTGCCCACAACTTGCATGTACACCACAGTGCCTGGGCTAACTGGGACAGTGATGGGCAGACAAAAGGGGCATGAAGAGTGGACTCTGCCCACAGCTCAGCAGAAGCCTACCTCACAAAGCTGGTTTGAGTTTTGAAAGCATCATCATATTATTGAGAGCAGCCCTGGGGAGAAGGCCCTGGGGGTGCTGGGGGGGAGGAGCTGGGCAGGAGCCCCCCCAGCCTGGGCTGCCCCCCCAGCAGCGTGGGCAGCAGGGCAGGGAGGGGATCCTGCCCCTCTGCCAGCTCTGGGAGACCCCCCTGCAGTGCTGGGGCAGCTCTGGAGTCCTCAGCACAGCAGAGCCAGGGAGCTGCTGGAGCGGGGCCAGAGGAGCCCCAGCAATGCCCCGAGGGGGGAACCCCTCTGCTGGGAGCCCAGCAGGAGAGAGTTGGGCTGGGGCAGCTGAGAGGAGAAGGCTCCAGCTGGGGAGACCTGCTGGGGGCTGCCAGGACTGCCAGGGGCCTGCCAGAAAGCTGGGGATACACTTTTGAGATGGGCCTGGAGACAAGGAGTGATGGTTTTAAAGTAAAAGAGGGAAATTCAGACCAGAGAGAAGGAATAAATTTTGGAATCTGAGGGTGTTGAGCCCCT
The DNA here is from genome assembly GCF_000691845.1 of Merops nubicus. NCBI lineage: Eukaryota > Metazoa > Chordata > Aves > Coraciiformes > Meropidae > Merops > Merops nubicus. Next base: position 419 of record NW_008593921.1, on the reverse strand, counting down.
GTCCCAGGCTGCCCAGAGAGGTGGTCACGGCACCATCCCAGGGGAGGTTGAGGGCTCTGAGCAACCTGCTCTAGTTGGGGCTGTCCCTGCTCCCTGCAGGGGGTTGGACCAGATCAGCCTGAAAGGTCCCTTCCCACCCAAACCATTTTGTGAGTTCCCACACTACTCTAAAAAGACCAGACCTCCTCCTGGTGAGATAACTGTTTTACCATAACACAGCCTGAGAGGACTTGATGTAAGAGGCTCCAGGTTGCTACACGGTTGCATCAGCAGTTTGTGTGCTTGCTGAACAAAGGCCCTGCAGAACATGGAGAAGAAAAACCATTTTTCATTGAACAGAGTCCCAAGAAGCTTGGGAACACAGGAGTGTTGTGTGGGGTGGTGTCCAGATCTGGGGTAGAACAGGACTCATTCTGTCC
>NW_008593920.1:0-2331 GCF_000691845.1 Merops nubicus | reverse complement strand
GATTCTATGATTCTATGATTACCACAGAGCGGTGTTTGGAAAGTTAGGTGATGAGTGGCTATAAAAGCACCCTAGAAAGTTCTCTGGAATCACTCGGTATACAACAGCTAACTTACAGACCGCAAGACTAGCCATTTGTGTAACAGCAAATTCATACAACAGGCCTTCTGCAAAAGTGACCTTATGAACCTGGTTCAAGAAGAATTAAAAACTGTACGTTTGACAGATCCAGAATGTGCGTCAAGCTCACAAGGCTGAATGTACGTGCCCTGCCATTACCCTGATGCCATACCAGACTATAAGCTGATCCTCCAGGCACTCCTGTTGCTTAGCTAAGAAGATGCCCAAAGGGAGCTGCAAACATACCCAGAAATAGCTGCAAGAAACTAGTGTGCTAGTATTAGATCTGACCATCATCAATCTAGAATTGTTTGGGAGTTGAAAATTCAAAAGAACCTACTGAGATACTAAAATCTAGCTTGCTCAAGCCAGCCTTACTTTGGAGACGTGAGAAAGTCTGTAGTTTTCTCAGCAGCAGAAGCCTCACGTATTTTGTGGGATGTGTAAAATAAAGATCTCACTGATACCTTACCCTTTTCAGGAACAATGTAAGTCTGTTAAAAATATTGTTCTACAGCAAACACTTTACATTTTGAACTGAAGACGATGGTTTTCTGATGGAATGCACCATTAAAACCTACCCATTTGAAAGTGGTAGTAAGGAGAGATGCATATGCAAATGTTTATCTCTTTAATTTTCTAACACCTAATCTCCTAAATGAGCCTAATCAGAAAAGAGGCATTCTAATTCTTTTGTGGGAAGAGAAGGCGCCAGAGATCAAGTGATAACCAAGCTGTGTCTCAAGCCATTCTCATGAGACTTTGGCTGCCTTTGAACCCAAATTGGAGAGAAGAGATTTTTTAGGTATTGTGTCTGCCAGAATTCAAATAGCAAACACACTTCTGCTCTCAGGGCACAAATCCAAACTATGGACAACCTCCATTTAAAAAAAATAAATAAATAAAACAAAAAAAAACCACTCACAACCAAAAACAAAACAACACTTCATAAAAATGTCAGGCTTGTTTATTTTGCTTTGGTTGACATAAAGATCTTTCTCACACACATAGACCTTGAAGCTAAAAGAACAGTAAGATGGTGGTCAGTCACTCCAAAGGTAGAAAGTGCCAGACATAAGGTTATATATGCAAACCAAATTCAATTCCTGATGTCGGCACATGATTAGACATGCTTTAATCACATGGCCACATACACTTTTTCCACAGGACAAAGAAAGTGCAAGCTTCACTTACTAGAGAAGCAGCAAAGAGTAGTATCATCTGCTGTGCTGAACAGTCCTGACGAAAGACATAATTACCAGGTCTGCGTGGCAAGAAACGGGTCGAGCAACCCAGCTCTGCCCTCAATGGTGGAGGTGGGAGACTGTGAAATGCCCTGCTGCCGTGTCAGCGGGTTCCTTCCCTTTGCTGGGTCAGAAACCTCCTGCACAGACATGTGAGGAGAAAAGGGAGGCAGCAGGCTAGGTCCACAGCAGTGTGGCATGCTACACACCATCAAGGGAACCGCTGACAAAGAGGACCAGACTGCAGCCAAGGCTGTTCCCTAGCCTATGACCTGTTTTGTTTTCCCTGGCAATCTGGTTCACATTACAAGTACAGTACTGACAATGTTGGAGTGAGTTTGAGTTTTGGGTGGGTTTTTTTTTTTTTTCAGTTGTTCTGGCATTTGCTGGTAGTTTCGTGGCTTTTGCCACCTCTTCTCTAAATATTTCTTTGTTCAGCCTTGTGCCTTTGAAATTTTATACCCAGGTCTAGTTATCTTTGCTTTTCTAGCCTTCTGATCAAAGTAGTCACCATCCTGTAAGCAACCATGGACTCAGCTAGGCCTGAAGTTTTCTTAAACAAAAGACAGCCAAATAATCGTTACCACTGTAATCATCTGCTGCCCGAAAATAAACTAGCACCCTCTGAACCACAGCAGGTATTACAGATATTTGGGCTGACTTCTACAATCACTTCAGTGTGCAGGCATTGGCTTGCTTGAGCCCAAGTCAAGTCACGATATTAAGGATGGCAGGAGGTGGGAAGCGCAGACCAAGGCTTTCATCTCCCAGGTAAGCAGGAGACTGAGCCAGAGCGGCTTTAATCTCTTCTCAAGTCATCATTTGTCTTTTTCCATTGCGGGTGAGGCAGCTGGCAAGGGAAGCCCGGCGGGCTCCTCGGAGGGAGCTCCTCTGCAAAACGTTCATTGCCCTGGCAGTGCCCACCTGGACGGGGCAACCAAAACGGGGCCCGCATCAATCCCCGACG
>NW_008593919.1:0-3224 GCF_000691845.1 Merops nubicus | reverse complement strand
CAGCCCGGCCGCTGCCGCTGAGCCGCGCCCCGGCACGCTCCCAGTTCCACAGGCACCAGTGCCCTCCGTTAGCCATTAACTTCAGTCTGCTTTTCCCTGCCCCAGCTCAACAAGTCATCTGCATGCATAAATCTTCGCAGATTCGGGTCACGAATGTCATTTTTTCTTCTCAGCTAAAGTGCTGCTCCTCAGCAGAAGGGCAAAGCCACTGGGCGGGAGGCGCGGCGTGCGACGGGTGGACACGCTGTGAGAGCGGAACTTCTGTGCATGGGTGACATCAAATTACCAAATGTAAAATCAATAGCACGAAGCCATATCAGCTCTACACAAAATACAATTTAGTGGCATAATCAACGGCAGTTTAACAGCGACTGGCATTTTGTGAGAACTAGGATTGCTTAACTTCACAAGAGCAGGTGTTACAATCCTGTCAGAGGCTGGCTCAAGTCAATTACTAGTGGGCATGCACAATTAGAAACCAGAAATGAACAACTGACTTCACTGAAAACTAAGAAAACAATATCAATGAGAACTTTGATTACAGATTAGGACAGATGTTCCCTCAAACATCCAAACTCAGGAAAAAAACCAAACAGATAAGTCCCCTATTTTCAGTGTTCTGTTTTAATATCTGAAGATTTCTTAAATATTTTGTGGAAGGCTTTTTCTAGATTTAGGCTGAAAGGAAATGTTAATTGCTTAGCATTTTTCCATTCAAAGAAGAGGAATATTAACACAGTTGTTGGAACCCTCTGATGCTAATTATTGATAGGGAAAAGAGACAGAAGGTCATTCCCTTTGCATGGCATGGAGTAGAAACAACAAACAAATAACCAGCTTTATCCTTTAATCAGATCCATTCTTGTCTTGTAGCTGAACTATCTGAAAATGGCACCTATCCAGAACCTTTTAATCTTGCAGCAGTCAATCCTTTCCTCAGGAATTAAATACACACTATAATACTTTTATCATTCAGTGTCAAAGCAGTTGCTAGAGAAGTCTCATAGTTTGACTATCATTTAAATTTTTATTCCCTAAAGAACGAATTATGGATCTGTTTGAAATAAAGTCAAGTATCAGAAATTGTATGTTCCCAAAAGAGACACAGTCCTTTTTGGTTATGGTAATCTCATTACTCCCTCATTAAGTAAAACTTAATCCAAAGTAGGAAGATCAATCTGAGTAACACTTAAAACAATCAGCTTCACAGAACACTGTCACACTGCAAGAGAAGGGAATAGCTCATCTGCTTTCCAAATATCTGCATGTTACAAGAGAACTATTATTCCTCCTCTATTCTTTGCATATTCTAAGTAGCTAATCCAAGATAAACTCTAAAAAAAAGTTCATCTAGAAAAAAAAAATGGAACACACAAATAAAAGAAAGGAAATAATTTTTGGAAAGCTGCCAAAAAGGGTAAGGAATGAAGCCACCCATGTGCACCATGCAGCCTTGAATGGAGTGAGGGGCTGGCACTTCCTCACCTTGCTGGGACCAGGACAGGCACAACCCGTCCTGCTGGCCCAGGCAGTTCCAGCCCTTCCCCAAACCCAGCAGTGAGAAATCACACAATGGTTGGGCTTGGAAGGGACCTTAATGCCCACCTAGTCCCAGCCCCTGCCATGGCCAGGGACACCTCCCACGAGACCAGGTTGCTCAAAGCCTCATCCCTCCTGGCTTTCCACACTTCCAGGGATGGGGCAGCCACAACTGCCCTGGGCAATTCTGGACAAAATCCTGCCTTGCTGAGCTAAAGACAAAACTCCTGAGGCATCGTTTACAGGCTTTTGGATTTGAATACAAGAAATCTGCAGAGGTTTATTATATACTTTATGTTCCATCTATTCCTATTTATTACCTCCCTGGATAACGAAAAGTAAGTTGCAGATTAAACAATATGCTTCAATATATTCACTTAAAGATTTATTGGAAGATGTGAGTCGGAGTTATCTATTATAGTATCCTACAATTTTCCCCATTACTCAAGAAATAACAAGTGTACAGTTAAATCAACCTCTCACTGACTTGCCAAGCCTACCTGCTCGCTCGCCTGTGTAGCAAGCAGGATATTTGTAACAGTGCAGTGAGTGACTTGCCACTCTGCTGCTCTGGTATCCATCACAAAACACTCAAACCTACATTATTCGTTTAGTAAAACAAAAGTAAAGGTGCTGTAATAGGAAACTGCCACAGAATCAACATTCCCTGCATTACAACAAAGTATCTGGGCTTTGCCTTGACTTTGTTTTTTGTCTGTTAATGAAAGATAAAGCCAAAACAGTAGCTTGGGACTATAGAGATCAATACTAGTGGAACAAAATACTGCAATTTCATTATCTCTCAAGATCTTTTGTCTTTTCTAAAATCAAAGAAAGAACTGATGCACATGAACACGGACACTAGACCTAAGAGCACAGGAAAGTTCTGAGAGAAGTAATATTCTTGCTTAGGATTTCTATGTTTTACATCACCAATTAAATGATGCTCTTCATCCAAAATTTGACCTGCCTTCTAACTGCTAAAACACGTCAAATAAATTCTTGCTTGTATACAACCAGAAAACTTCATGGTAAACAATATATAAGTAAAGCTATCACCTGTATAACTTATGAAATGCATTCTTTAACAAGTGGCAGCCAGAGCTGCACAAGGCACAGCACTTAAATTGAACCTGTATAGAAATAAAAACCTCAAGTATGTTCATCATTTACAACATATTTCAGAACAAAGTCACATTAACCATAAAGATAATTCCAAATTGTGTAAGGAAAAAAAAATATCTGCCTGTTTATTTCCATTTAAAAGTTTTGGTGTCATTCTTCCCAGACACTTAGGCTTTCTCCCTAGGACTCTGTTCTGGCAGCCAACGGCCACTGTAGCACATAGCTGCGTGTGTAAGCTCACGCACAGCAAAGCCCCTCGGAAAGGCCGGGTCCGTGTTAACTACTCCTGACACTACACAAATATACAAGAGGAAAAACAGAAAATTTGTTCACAAAAAATTTTACAAAGGAAATGTGTTGCTGGAGGCATAAGAACAGCAAGGAGGAAAGGAGTGGTGCGAGAGTAAGGCATGCCTCGGGATGGGCACTGAGGAGACTGCGGGGAACAGCCTGGCCAGAGGCAGGGCAGGGGTCAGAGCCCAGCGCCGGGGGACAGGCCGGGCAGCCAGGCCAGCAGGAGGGCTGGCGCTCCTCGGGGGCTCACTGGGGACCGATGGCCT
>NW_008593918.1:0-11471 GCF_000691845.1 Merops nubicus | reverse complement strand
GGCCTGGTCATTGGCAGAACACCATAGGAGTCAGAGTTGTAGAAGATTAGTATTAATAGTTTGTCTCTTGACCTGCCTCCCCTCTCTGATCATCCTTCTGCTCACTGACTGAAGTTAGTCACTTGAAGTTATAGCAACTACAAGTTACAAATTACGTGTCTGGTTGTATTGCTGTCACTTATTAGCTACTGTATTTTAGTGCCTGTTTGTTGGAAGCTTTTAACACGAACAGACAGGAATCAGTTTTGTTCTTTTAATGTTGAATTTATAATTTAGCAGTGATGTTGTTAGATGTAGAATTTTAAGACGGGTTCTTGTGTTTGCTCTTCTGAGCTTATTTTTGTACAGTGGAAGTAAAGTATTTTCATCAGGGTATGTACCCTATGCGATACATTTTCTGTAAACTAAAGACTTTGCAGGCTTACGTTTTCATACTGGAAGTCATGAATTAAACACTTGAGCTACAAAAGAATCAAAGGATTAATTTAGATAATTCATCACTGAGTCTGAATTTACTAGATTGCTCAAGTTGCTGCACATTGCTTCCTCAGTGGCTATGCAAATCAGACGTGTCCCTTGTGGCTGCTCACATTTGTCATGGAGGAGTAGTGGTTAAATGTGTATGCATTCACCATTTCTGTTCTTCATTAGATTTATGCAATATAAACCAAGGACATCTTTAACAGTAGAAGAGCTAATGTGGGGAGCTCTGTAATCCAGGTGAGACTTGGTGGTAACCTTATCTTTTCCCTGAGTCCAAAAATTTTGTCCTTAATGTCCAAACAGGGAATTTAATTATTTAAAGGAGAGCAGTAATGAGATGGTCATGTTATTGGCTAGCTTGGAGTTGGTGGAAGTGTCATTATCATTAAGTCAACTAGTTGCCTTGGTGAAGTTGATGGTATTGTTTGCTATGAAGGGAGCCTTGCCTGTACCTTTACATGTAGGCTAATCTTCAGAAATGGTTTAGTAGCTTATCTTAATATAAGGTTGAGTACATGGAAGAATATGCAGTGAGGCTCTAAATGGACTATGGTACAACTCCCCTAGCATCTTATTTCAACAAGAAGATAGAAGCTCAACAGTTGTTTTTTTCACCCCTTCCTACTGTAACTTCTGAATTTTATTTTTTTTTCTTTATTAATAAAACTTTCTTGCTGATCTGTGTACTTACAGAAAGTTTGTTTTGGTTGATCTTAATTTTAGGATTTGATACTTAACTTTTTTTTCCTTTTTAAGAAGAAAATTTTAATTATTAATAAGAAACTATACTGTGGAACTTTTATTGAGTATATCTGACATGTTAATGCTATTGCATCTAGTCTATCCTCTTAATTTTTTTTTCCCTGTAAAATTGATGGTGCTACTTAATAGCCATGGTGATGAACCAAGATTGTGGCATGGTAGTGCTTCACAAGCACAAACCAAAAAGGTAGTTTCTGTTCCCAAAACTTGTTACGCTGCTGTTGTCTTTCTTTCACATGTTATTTTTGTGGGGTTTGTGTGTCATGGTGGGTGGGGTGAGTACCGCAGAATAGCAAAGTCATTAACATTATAGGCAGTGTCTTAGTAAGCATGTAGCATAACTTTAACCTACCATAGTAGCATTTTCTTTCAAAACTTGTAATTTTAAGGTAAATTGCTAGAATTTACCATCATTTCTTGCCTTTCTTCAAGGGCAAAGAGTTGGTTTCATGTTACTGTAGGTGCTCACACAGCTGTCCTGGGTCATGGCGCTCTGAGTTACGTCTTTTCCAAGAGCTCAGGGAAATGACTTCCCTGGAGAGGGCTGAACAAATGTAAGGAAGACTTTCCCTCCTCTTAAAACTAATTCCTTGGGTGATGACTTGTGTGCCAAGAGCCCTAGTTTCTTTTGGGATGCTGTCAGGGGTTTCTTGTCTAGTTTTGCTATTGGCCATCATTTCTGGTTTGTAGGAGGTGATTCTGTGAGGGGGCTGTAAACCTTACCTCTAGCAGCTCAGACAGTTATATGAGCTCTTCTGCAGAAGGCTAGCCAAAATAAGCTGGAGTGGTTTAAACAGCCTTAAATAATCATTCTTTTTATCAGTTGATCCTGAGTAAATAGGTTAAAAATACTTATGAGCAGCTCAGCTGATAGCCTTCTGCAGAGAGCAGCTAAGGGTGCTGAGCTCTTCCATGGCACAGCTGTACCTAGAGGAGGAGATCCAAACTTGGGGCAGAGGCTTACAAGCGAAAAGGCTGCTCAACAGGCAGAAATGTGGATTCTCCCCTGTAAATAATCCTGTGATTACAAGTGAAGTAAGAGATTCTCAGTTCATCGTCCTTGTAGTGAATGTGTGTACTTTCTGGTTAGGCTCTAGTGATCTGCTGGTGTGGAGTGAAAGAAGTGGGTAAATTTAGGCATGATTTATGGAGATTCGGGAGATGACTGCAGTGCTAGCCCAGTTCTGCCAGTGCTGCGAGGCTGATGGGTGCCAGGGGATGTGGTGTGGGGTTGCTGTGCAACATCATCCTGTCTTTTCCACGTATGTACAGGGAGCTGCTTACAACCATATTGTGGACCTCTAATTACTAGTTCAGATTGTTTATTCATTAGTAAAATTAGTAGTAGGGGGAGCTGAACCAGAAAATCCAAATATCAAGGAGAAGAGGCTGCATGGCAACATTTCACAGTCCCAGACATGGAGTCAAGAATAAATAATAGTGGAAAAATAAATGGCAGGAAGAAGAAATGAGTGGATTGGAGGAAACCCACTATCTTTGTATCGACTTCATTGTTTCAGTGCCATCCCAGATGTGTCTAACAAGTCTGACATTGTTTGAGATTTTCATTACTGAGAGCCCTTCACAAGGCCCTCCACTGTAATGCTTGTGTGTGTCACTGGAGTAGCCTGACACGGCTTTGCAGAGACTCAGGTTATGCAAAATGTTCAGACAGGGGGTGGTGGAAAGCCTGGATCTTACACGTGGTTATAGAGAGCTTCTTGACACCAGGAACTACTTTTGAACTTCTTGTCTTTCTGCCTTTCTTCACCAAATGACCTGAGAGGCTTCATGATGGCTTGTCTGTGTCATCCCTGACACAGTAACATTTTTTTAGTTCTGGAACGTGTTTCTTGCAGATCGCTGGCATAAATAGATGTGCATCTCTAAAAAGCAAAATAATCTGCATGTTTTAAGGAGGGGTATCAAAAGAAAGAACGCTTTGTGAAATAAGACTAAAATCTAATCTTCAGGTAACTTCTATGTTTTGGTTAAGAAGTTTGAATGTCCTGTAGTGTTTCGTTTCTTATCTGTTACTATAGGAAACCAGAAATTAACCAATATGATTTTGTTGTCAGTTTTTTTACAACTAGATTAATAACTTCATGTCAGCAAGGGTAACTTGCTGAAAAAAAAGTAACTGAAAAATTATTGCAAAAGTAACTGAAAGATTGTTGTTCATTCACTGAAGTGATTGACCCTCACTTCTTAGTGGTAACTGAATATGGCACTATGAGTTGCCAAGTGTAATGTTTCCATTTTTTTTCCATTTCTGAGAGGAAACACAGAGGAAGAGAAAGCTGGCAGTGGTGTTGTCAGTGTTCTCTCATTCTGCTTTATGTTAGAATAAGTAAAGGAAATGTCTGCCACTGCAAATGACAATACTGCTAATTGCTTCTTACATCTTGGGGTAACTGGTTGCTTTTTTCCCTTTCAACTGAGCGTTCTATCTTGTCAGCATTAAAAAGAAGAGCAGTGTCTCCTCCCAACTCTTTCTCTCCAGTTCATTCTGGTGGGCAGGATGCCTTCCAAACAGCTGTGAAACCTTTCGCTGTAACTTTGTGCGATTTCAACTCCATTCTGACTGGTGCTCTTTTTGCAAGCCCAGCCACACAGCTTCCTACTGTAATAGTAACTGTAGGGTGAATTTTTGAAAAGCATGCCTGGCTTATTATCATGATGTAAGGCATTGCTTCTGTACCTCCTGTTACTTGCATGTATTGACTGTTTTACATAGTGTGGTGGCTCTGCTTCTGGGATATGTGGAGTGACTGACTAGTTTTAAAGCAAAAATAGTTCTGACTTTTTTCTTCTGCACTGTTGTTGAAATTTTGAATTATTTGAAGCTGTGGTCTTGAAGAATTGTGTATAAAATACTGTGTATATGTGGAAAAGAGCAAGATGCCACAGATTCATGGTGAGTGATGAGAACATTCCCTCCAGGCAAGAAGTAGGACTATCCAATTTTCCACTCACAGTGGAGACAGAGCTCAAAGAGCTGCAGAAGCCAATAGTTAATTCTGTTGTAGATGCTGTACACTGCTGTTCTTTAAAATGACATCTACATTGAATAATAGTGTGCAAACGTGTGACAGTATTTTTTTCTTTTCTTGAACCTTGTTCTAGATGTCAAAATTAACCTGGACTACTTGGGAATGGCGAAACATAGCCCTGGGATCCTGCCATGAACAGTAAGAAAGCTGAGATGCTTTGTATATGCAAATAATTATTTATTTTTTTAAATGACTAAACCTCAGTGAAATTGTTCCAGTTCAGTTACCATAACTAGGCAACAAATTGTGTAGTTCAGTGTGGATGTGCTCCCAGCTTTTCATGCAGTTCAGAGGTAGTACAGTAAGTCAGAGGGGTGGCTCCGTAGGGAACTCTTTGAGAAACAATTCTGGGGAAGTCTCTGCAGTCAATAGGACACTGGAGGTGGGAAAACTACTATGGGGGGTGCATTAGGAAATTATTGAGGTGGTAACTGAAGAATGCTTTCCCATAATGTGTAATTATATTGTGAGACTCCACTGTTATCTAGTGTATAATTATATCAAGACTCCATTGTCACAGGTTTTCTTGAGCACAAATTACTTTCAAAAATGTTAGACAAATTAGTAGAAGGAAACAGTATATTGTGGACTGCTAAAGACTGTGTTCTGGATGCAGTTTGTGGGAAGTCTTTAAAATGCTGCCTGAGGGAAGCTGCAGGAGTGCACTTTTGTGTGACTGTATCACTCCTGAATTGGCTGGTGTTACACAGGTAGCTTGGCTAAATTGTTCTTCAATCAGACCTTTGATACCTGGCTTGTTTCTGCTGTTTTCCTTATGTGAAAGGTAGTGTTTAACAAATGCTGATTAAATGATTTATGCATCCAAGAAAGTGGGTACCTTTAAAGATATTGTTGAGTGTTTACCAGAATACTCATATATTTTTATGGTGTTAATAGCCTGAAACTTCATGATTTGAAGGATACATGAGTATTTATGTATGTGGTCTGTGTTCTTTATATAGCCTTTTCCAGATACTGCAGTGTGCATCCTTAAATTGATACCCTGAAAACATCTTGAAAATCTCAGAACTCTCCTTTGATGAGAATACTCTTAATTGTTGAATTGTTGTGGATCAAATTATGTAGCTTTAGGTCATTTATTACCACAATTGGTAAAGACATGGCAAGCTGTTTAGATCATTGTGCAGCATAGTGCATGTACCAGAAGGATGTACTGTTAAGACTGCTTTCAGCTTTTTCAGAAGTTTGTTCAGCTTAGCTGAAAAAGTTTATGTAACTGTGTATATCTGTATATTATTAAATAATCTTTTAAATCATACTGGAATAAAGCTAAAGCTTCAATTTACTTTGATGATGCATAGACTGAGCTAACAACTTAAGCTGTGCTCCTTGGTGGTAAAACATTCACCCATTTTAAACTATCCTATTTAGCGAGCTTCACTATTTGAAAGGCAAGGCAGGGAATGCTGCTGTTCACAGGTTTTCTCTGCAAAACCTTGTGGTTTCTTGTGGAGTTGAGAACAAATGCATGTAATGTCAGAATAATCACACATGTACAGTGTAGTTCAGAGGAATTTTAAGGATGGCAATGATTCTTGGTACAAGTTGGGACATCTAGAATGATCTTGGTTTTTTTTTTTTGTTCCCTGCCAATCTGTTATCTAAAAGTTGTGTTCTTTGGTTCTTGGGGTCAAAATAGCTAGACTATTGTTGTAGTGCTGTTCAAGTTCCTCATGTTTGGGAGCTTCTCAATGTCCATTTTTAGGTCAAGTAGCATTAGAAATCCAAATCTCATCTTGGCTGTTAATCCTGTAGTGTTAGAAAATGTCCACATGCTACTAAGTAATAAACTACCAACATGTGAAACACATCTTATTCGACTCTCATGTCACTTGTTTGGCTTATGATAAGCCAGTGAATGATGTGTGCAATCTTGTGCTCTGGGTAGCCTTAAACCTAGTGTTTCCTGAATTGTCAGTTCAGTAGTTGTGTCTTTTTGAGGTATGCTCAAAGTAGCTGTTAGAAAACAAAGGAAAACTGATGCCTTTAAGCTGATCTGCAGCCTAGTTTTCCCTCAGCTTCCACATTCATCTGTCAACAGCACTCTAGAATTAGTAAGCTTGCTGATGCTGACTGGTGTTTGAAATCATGCTGACTAACTTGATCCAGAAGCATTTTCCCCAGGCCTTTATTTGCATATGTAGATTTTTTTTTTTTTCCCAAGGATGTGGTTTAGATGAAGCCTATAGGTAAAGGATGTGGTTGATGAAAGTAACAGCAGGTGGGCAGGCTCAGAGTTTAGCAGAAAGTCATTCCAAGGTGTTTTACTTCAACAGTAGTTTAAGGAAATACCATGGATTTAATTTCTCAGTAAAACAGGTGTCTCTGATACAGGGGATATAGGACTGTGATATAGAAGTGGGGTACCAAAACATTTTACAGCAGAAAATGGGAAAGTGGGCTTTGATGTTCTGAGCTTTCCTTGTTTTTATTGTCAGATAATGTATGTTTGCTATATGAAAGCTACTTCTGAAGACTGGAAAATTTTGGTCTGCTGAACAGGACAGTTATTTTACTAGGAAGCTTCACAGGATTTCACTTCCTGTTGTTATCACTTGTTTTCAGTGTGGTGTGAACAGGCCTTTTCATTAACCCTTCCAGAACAGTATTTAGTTGATGCTTCTAAATCTATGGCATGAGCTCCTGACACACAGAAACAATCCATGTTGGCTAAGTCATAACTCTGTGCTTCCAGGGCTCTTGGGAGATAATAATTAAAAACCTTCCTCCAGTGCTAACTGTGGAGGCAGAAGTCCATGTTGCCTCCAATAGAGGAGTGGCAGGAGGGATATATGCTTTATAGTCTGGACATGGACACACAGGAGCATGGACATGGTTATCAGTAGGGACCTGCTCTGAATTGTGGGTTTAGGGTTAGTGATAGCAGGACAACAGCATTTTGGGCAGCTACCACTGCCAGACCATCTGGGTGCTGTGAACAATGCTTTGAGCTGCAGCTATGGATGAAGAGATGTTGTAGGTTTTTGGACCAAGGGCAGAAGAAATGGAGTGCTGCTGTCCAAGCAACAGAGCCAATGTGAACCCAGGACAGACAGTTCTAACCTGCCAGGTCTGCCTGGCTCTGACAGGGAGCTGGCTTGTTTCACTTGCGCTTCCTGGATTTTTGGACACTGGTCCTTGCTGCCTCCTCGTCCCTGCCCTGTGCTGGTATCTTAAAGTCCCTGTCACTGTGGTCACTGTCATCTGCAGCCTCCTCCTTTTCCCTCTTTCCTTTGGTCCCAGGCTGTGATTGCTGTCTGGAAGTGGTCTTGTTAGGGCTGAATCTAATAGGAGAAAATTCCATTCACTGCCTGGGGTTGAGTCACGCTATACTGTAATTGCTGAAGCTCCTGATTTTGAGAGCATAATATAGGGGTATCCAATGTAGCATAGCATTTTCCTGTGGCCTATGGTGCTTTTTTAAACTGCAGGTGTTTTACTTGGATGTGATTTGTAAGCAGTGTATTAATGGTTCTCTCTTCTTCAAAGAACAGTTTTCTCTTGCTACATGAGTGAAATACTATACAAGAAAGTTGGTTTTTATACACAAAGTATTACTGAAGGCTTCTAAGCTTGTGTGTACATGCTGAAGCTTGGTTAATTTTGTATTCCTAAAATGGATTGAATAAGATGTATTTTTAAAATACGTTTAGTAAACATTAACAAAGGACATTGTGTAATTGCAGTTAACGAGCATGGTAGCATTGCTTTTGGTGGATGAAACTTCTTCATTTAATACAATTACTAAATTTCCGTTAGGACAAGATCTGTTTTGCTGCCTAGAGTTATATTTCAACAGTTTATTGGCTTCCTGTATGACACTGAGTTTTTCAAACTGCAGTGCCTTGGCTGACTGAAATAAATTGCTAGTTTCCATTGTATCTTCTGTAGCCCAAGACATGGGGTTTGTTTCGTGTGTGGACCTGATTTGATTTTTTATTGACAAATGTAAATACTTAGAGTTTGTAGGTGGAGAATAGTAATGATTCTACTTGTTAATGATTTAGTGTCAGGTGATATTTGTTAAATATATATGTTAAAGCTGCTCTCAGGTAATGGAACTCTGTTATAACAACAGGGAGGCTATACTAATGTCCAGGAATATGTACAAAGTACATACTGAAAACTGCCGAGACCAGGCTATTCCAGATAAAAATGACTTTTTAGGTGTATACTTCTCTGTATTTAGAGAAGGATTCTATTTTATTATTACTTGTTATTTAGAGATTAAAGCAGTTCTTCTAAGAGTATAGTTCAATGTCACATTTAGTCAGCTGCTGCTAAAAGGGACAATGCCGCTTTCTTATGCGCTTTGCATGCTTGCTCTGTGGGTGCCAGGGATGTGCAGGTGCCACCAGGTGATTGGGAGTCTTTGCTTCTGTGATGGGAGGCAGTGTTAGTGGTCCTGGCCACTGCTTGCCTTTCAACAGTCATTTCCTGTTGAATTGTGCAACTGGTTGGTTTGTTAGGTTCAGCACAAGTGGTAGTTAGGTCAGACTAAGTGTAATATGGAACTGTCTTTCATTACTGTTTCCAGGCTAGAATTTAGCCTCCTTCTCCTTGTGGATTTAGTCAATGTTCTGTTTTTCAGCAGTTCTGTTTTGTTATGTTTTTAATTTTCATTAGTTACTGTGCTAGAGAAAGGACTGTGTTAATGTTGTAGGTCAGGCTAAATCACAGCATCTTCCAGATTTGTGATTTCTGAGCATCATTTGAAAACAACTTGCTTTCTGTAGAAATGATGGGTTTGCAGAGGTCTGTCTTCTGACCCAACAAGTGTATTTTTCACATTCGCTGTATGTTCATACGTTTGACACTGAGGACATATGGGTGTGTTCATTTAATGGTGTCCTGGTTTAGGGTCAGGGCTGCCCCCAGACCTGTAACAGACACTCTCTGTTAACCCCTCTCCCACCCACAAAGGGCAAGAGAAAGGGAATAATGGAGAGAGGCTTATCAATTAGAAAAGTAAGACGGCTTTAATGAAAATATTACTACTACTAATAGTAATAAAAATAAAATTGAATAGATACAAATATATATACAAACCCAGTATCGAACCCAACTCCCACCCCAATGCCAGTACTACGTCACTGTCACCCCTGAAGCTGTGGAGCAAGCACTGGGGAAAGTCCCAGACTGGACTCAGCAGCAGATGGCAACTGGGTACAGGAGCTGGATTATGGAACTCAGTTCAGGAACACACAACTCAGGATCAAAGGCAGAATGGACAGAGTCCTCCTCGGATGCCAGCCATTGAAGAAGAAGCAAAAGGGAGGAAGAAGGGAGGGCTTGACCTGTGTGATCCTTCAACTTCATACTGAATGATGGATATGGGATGGAAGACCCCACTGGCCAGTTTAGGGTCACCTGTCCTGTCCACTCCTCCCTGCAGGTGCATCCTTTCCTTTCTGCCTCCTTCAGTGTGGTACACAGGATTTAGCAGTGACCTTTGTCTGCACGCCAATCCTTGGTGGTAACTCTAAACATGGAGCCTTAACACTGCTAGAAGCAGACACTGTCTGCAAAAATATGCTGTTCAGAAAGTGCAGTTAGTTAGAAGAGCTTTAGCTGAAAAGTAAAATCACTGAACAGAATTAATTCTGATCTACCCCAAACAAGGATAAATGGCTTCCTAGACTGTGCCCCACACACTTTATTGTATACTATTTGATATGTCTTGTGTCACTGATTTGCTGTTGTTTCTGAAGAGCTGACTATAACTGACAGAAGTAACCTACGTAAGCCATGCACGTCATCTATCAACTCTGAAAAAATTGAGAGCATTCTGACAGAAGATAAAATACAGGCATAAAAATAAAACAGTTTCACAGCATGTCCACTATGCAACTTGTGTGTGCTGGCATATGACCAACACATGTAATGTTTTTATTCTGTGGAGTTTGAGTTAGAAGTAGTTGAACTTCTCTGAAATGCTAATCAATTTTACATGGGTCTTAACCACATCCCTATAAAAATTGTCTTTCTAAATTCATGCTGAAGGTTGTTAAAACAAATATAATGAGTTATATAGGAAATGAATCATAAATATATGTATTTGCTTTTGCATATCTGAAAGAATGATGGCAAAATATAACAGCAGCGACAAGAACAAACACAGCAAACCAAAGAGATCTGAGGAACTTGCACATCAGTGAGAATTTCAGCCCGTAGCTCCTGGCAGGGGGAGGCAAGGTGATGCTGAGGATGGGGTTTGTCCTTTCTGTGGACATAGTGAGTAGCTGTGAAATTGGAAGCAGACTTGCGAATTTCTCGTATTTGTGTGTTGGGTGTGTAGAGGCAATGATGAGGATGGAGAAGTTGATAGCAGCTCTACTGATCAAGTTGAAAGCTAATAGAAACTCTTATGAGTATGAAAAATTTTATTTTTAATATGGGGCTTGAACTACCTGAATTTCTATGTTAATGAGACTTGGTAAGTATTCCTCATGCATTTGCTGAGTTTTGTACTTAATTGGAAGAAAGTCCATCAATTGCCAGTTTTAGAACTTGTGCGTGTTGGCTTGTCCATCCTGCAGTATTGTTTTTATAATCTTTAGTTTTCCCCTATGTACGGGGGGGGGGAAAAAATCTGTAGCATTTCTTAGGATTTTCTACAGCAAGCCAGCCCTGCAGCTCCAGAGAGGTAGTCTCTTCTGTCCCATCAGCAGAATTTTTTTAGAAAAAATGCTCCAAATTTTAAAGGAAGAGTAATTCAGCTTTCACCTTGCAGTGTGATAGATTCAGCTTTTTCACAAGCAGAGTAGTGTGAGTAGATAACATTGAGCTAATCCCAGAGAAACCTTCCGGTGAGGGGAGCAGGTACACAGATAGAAGGGATTTCAGTTTTGAAGTCACTCTAATAGCTTTTTTATTTGAAACTAGGCAAGAAGGTTAAAGTTATTAAAGTAGTACTGATGGTATGTAAATAGTTTGGTCAGTCTAATGTGTGAAGCAGTCTCTGAAAGAAGCTGAAGTTGACCTGAATTCCTGAATAGATCTAGTTTTGTTGGGTACAGCACAAATTTACTGTGGACTACTAACAGTTATTTCTCCAAAAACTTGAACAAATATGCAGCTAAGTTGACTTGGAGAGACTGGTTGTACTGGTTTGAGGGGGGCGGTCTGGGATCGCGGGGGGATGGTCAAAGG
>NW_008593917.1:258-6286 GCF_000691845.1 Merops nubicus | reverse complement strand
GGGGTGCCCGTGGGCTGCAGTGCTGGGGGGCAGGAGGCGGTGCCGCACTGTTCCTGCGCCCCGGGGCTCACCGCCCCCAGCGCCTCCCTCGCCCTGGATCTCCAGCCCGTGTCCCAGGTTCCCAGTTCTCCTCTGTGTCAGGCGTGTCTGTCATCCTGCCCAGCCCCTAGTCTCTTCAGAGTGAGTTTTGGCAGCTCTCCTGCCCTGCTCCATGGAACCACAGTGATCTCCTCCAGGGCCAGACTCCCCTAGTCCTATAAGGGTACTCAGGCAACCAGCTACCTGTGGGGACTCAGATCATTGGTTCAGAGCGTATCCCCTCACTCCCATGTCCCTTTCCAGCCCAGCAGGCCTCCTTTAGCACCATGAGCTGCCTCTCCTCCATCTTTGCTTGTTCTCTGCTCCTGGAGAAGGCAGTGAATCAGGACGAGGTGCTACCCTTAGAGAGCAAGAAGATGCAGAGCACCCTAGGGAGGTTGGTGGGAAGATCTGAGCAATATCCTCTCTCTGGCACAGTGGGTGTTTGGAAAAGGTGAAGGAGTTGAAAGAAGAGGCAAGAAGAAGTTACCAGTATGGATTATGAAACTGCAAACAGAAGGAGATGAGTTCCTGGGTGCTTCTGAAGACGTGGGCCTCTGAAAGTGACCTGACTTGTCCATGACCAAGCCCTGGTTCAGTCAGACAATTCAGTGAAGCCATCCTTAATCTCCACCATGTTGGAGCAGAATCCAGTCCTGAAAGTCCTGGCTTCCCCAAACCTGGAATTGCATGTCGTAGCTGTGCTATAAGAAA
Organism: Merops nubicus; assembly: GCF_000691845.1. NCBI lineage: Eukaryota > Metazoa > Chordata > Aves > Coraciiformes > Meropidae > Merops > Merops nubicus. The sequence continues at coordinate 5,494 of NW_008593917.1, read as the reverse complement.
GGAGACAGATGCAAATCCAGTGATGTGCAGCTGGAAAATTCAAAGGAGTGGGAAGAGAGCACTGGGATGGAGACAGGCAGGGGGCATTGTTGCTCTTAAAATGGTTCACTTCTCTATACGCAGGCTAGATATTTTGGGAAGGGTGGAATTTCACCCTGGATTCCCCCTGGATAGACTGGGCTGCAGTTTTGCCTTCCTTTTCATCCACTGGAATAGCAGCATCTTGGATGGGGACCAGCTTCCTTGGTTTAAGAGTGGTACTTTGGGGAGAAGGCCAGGGGGGGACTGCTGAAGAGGCAGCAGAAGCAAGGGTAGGCTACCCATGGTGGGTATTGAGCATTGCCTGAGCTCTCAGGAGTGGAAAGCAAAGCTCGGCAGTGCTGATGTGAAGGGCACCAGGAGGGGCCTCTTCCCAGTGTGCCAGCAGCAGAATGGAGAGGAAGGGAAGTGTGAGCTCGCTGCTCAGTGGGGCTTACTGTCCTTTCCATCAGGAACGTGGAAGAGGCAGAGGTACTCGGTGCTTTTTTGCCACTGGAACAAATAGTATCTTTATGTTTAGTGTCTTTATTAATGGCTTAGAGTGCACTCTCAGTGAACTTGGGGACGGTACCAGATTGGGGGCAAACAGTTGATACACTGGAGGTCACAGCTGCTGTTGAGAAGGATCTTCAAAAGCTGTTGCCTGGTTTATGCTGGGATGTGCATTTCAAGGCTGATGGTGTGGCTTTTTTCTGCTGCCCGGGCTGCTCCTTTGCTTCTTGGTCCTATTTCAGGCAGCTCTCTTCCTCTGAAGATGCTGGAAACAAGCTTCTGTTCTCTAAGTGAGCCAGCTGAAGGGATTGTGCTGGACTAGTCGTGTCTCAGTGAGTGAAATTCGCACTGTGAGCTGTAGATTTGTGCTTGTGGGTTTCCCACAGTGACGGCGTCACCAGGAGCCACGTGTAAGCTGCTGGATCAGCCTAATGTAGTTTTGCTGGTGGCTTGCCTGCAGGCCGTGAGGTGGGAAAGGGGCTGGATCTGAGAGAAGCTGTGGGCTCAGAAGAACCCTGCCCTGGGTTAGCTTTCCTGGCACAGCCTGGCACAGGGCTGCATCCCTCTAACTGGCAAAACTGGCATGTGGGGACAGTGTTCTGGGAGAGGAGTAACCAGAGCGGTCCACACTGTGTGGTGAGGTAAAGGTGTTTCTGGAAGCACAGGGGAGAGCAGCAGTGAGGGTGGTGGGAGCAGCCAGGAGCAGCAGCACCTCCCCAGCTGCCTGCCGAGCAGCCTGAGCAGCGCCGTGTCTCCGGGCAGCCCCTCGGCACCGCTCCTGCTCCGCCTTGTTCATGGGCATCACGAGGGGCGAGTGTGGTTTATGGGACTGGTTTTTCTCTCTCCCTCGTCCGCTTGTAGCCAGCACTGATCTTGTCCACGTCCCACGGCCGTTCACCTCCTCCAGATAGCTGTGTGGGGATGTTTATTGACATGACAGCACGCGGCGGTCGGCGCTGCCAAAGTCAATGCGTGCCGTGGCCGTTGAGGGCAGGCTGGGGCTGTCAGCTTTGTGTCTCCTGAGAGATACCAAGGCTGTTTGTTGACTTTGCTCTTGGCCGGTGTTAGATAAACAGTGAGCTTGTATTATTTTTGTGCTTCTTCCTATGAGCAGCTCAAGCACCGTAGTGGGCACATCAGTCACTGACATCAATTGTTTCTCCTGGATTTTGTGCTGAGTGTTTGGTGAAGCCTGGAGAAAAGACACCGTTATCTTTAAAACCTGCCTGGAAGGGTGAGAAAGTTATGGCCCTTCCTGCTGTTCAGGGGCCTGGGCACGGTTGCTGCTGCCTGGCATTGTTGGGTGCTGGTCTCCCAAGGTGGGGGGCTGCTTCTTTCCATCAGGTACTGGCCTTCTCGGTCATTCTGCTTCTCAGTGTTAACCTCCCTGTTTAGTGGTGGTGGCAGCCTCAGTGCAAAACCAGAGGTAGCAAGTCTGAGCAGACAGCTCAAGAAAACCTCCTCTTCCTGGGCTGTGTCCTCTCTGGTGGGTCCTCTGGTGTCCTGAAAAGCGTGAGTCCTGCCAAAAGCTTCTGCATGAGGGAGGCGTTTGGAGAAGCTCTATGGACTGTGTTCTGGTGTCTGACAGAAGCTGAGCTCTCACAGCAGCTTTCTGTGTGAGTTCCTCCCATGCAATTGGTAGAAGAGAGGGAGCTCATGTCACAAATTGAGTCAGACCATTAGCTTCTTGACTCCTCTGTCAGATTTGGGTGAAACTTGTCGATGGGTTCCCAAGCTGTTGGGGATGGATGAACAAACACAAATGGTGTGATTGCTTAAGTTTTGTTTCTATTGGAAACCAAGCTGAAACAGCCAGCTCCACCATTCCCTATGGGACAGCTTGCAACCAAAAGCATTGCAGAGGTAATGAGAACAATGCTTCCTGGTTTCTGGACAGGATCTTTTGTGGGTGTAAACTAGTTCTGTGCCATTTGAACCAGCTGAGAGATGCTGATCTGCAGCAGCTGGCCTGAAACTGCAGATCCTGCTGCGCTGGGTTTTCAAAGAACATTGCTGAGGCATCCACAGGTAGCCAGAGGAGAAAACTGGGTTAAGAAACCCTTGATTTTGGTCTTGGGCTTCTGCAAAGAGAGAGTAAGCCCCACGGAACACAGCGGGGACACAGAAGTGAGACCAGTCATTTTCCAGGTGCTGGAGTCTTCCAAAGCCAGTCACAGCAGAGTGAGTGGCCTGAGGTGTGCTGGCCATGGTGGGGTGGGCTTGCTTGAGACAGCTCCTTCCCTTCCCACTGGGCTCTAACCAGCGGGAGGATGAAGGTACAGGAGGAGCTGACCCAAGTGGTTTTTGGTCTGCTCACCTTTCCTGGCTACCTGGGATTTTTGTTTGTGGCAGTAAAGTAGCATTTGGAGGCCAGCCTACCCCTCCAGCACAGTACTGTGCTTTGGTTCTTCACCCTACATCAATAAATTATGCCTAACCTGTGGGATTTGAGCATGTCACAGTTCCCTTCCAGGCTGTGTCTCCAGTTTTCCTTCCCTCACAGGTCTGGGAGGGAGAGGGCAGGTCAGACACTCTGTAGCTGCTGGGCGTGGTGCTTGGCACAAGCAATATATCACGAACCACAAAAACGGTGAGCAGGGGAGCTGCTCTGGTGTGGTTCAAGGCTCTCTAGGAAGGCCAAAAGAGATAGGAAAACCAGGCAAAGTGTCCTTGGAGAGATAAACAGACCAAAACAAAGCAAATTACAGTTGAGTTAGGAAGAACAACAACCGCTGAGAGCAGCAGAGGTGTTTCTAGACAAAGAACTGCGAAAATTTTAATGTGGAGCAAGAACAAAGACACCATGAGCAACTGGGCAGGTTGTGATCTCCACGGAGCCTGAAGGAGAGTTGGCAGAACTCCCCAACACATCAACTCCACGTTCCTGGTGCTCTGCAAATGTCTGCCCAGCACCTTGAGGTCTTGCTGAAGGCCGCGTGTGTCGCTGCTCAGGGCTGTGTGTGAGTCCAGGGCAGCGTGCTGACTGCTCAGCTCCTGCTGCCTTGACTTAATTTGGCATGAAGAGTGGAAGGGATGACTGTGTTATCCTGCTGTGGAGCTGCGATGTGACTTGGCCCAGGAACACCTTTCAGCACGAGTATTTGGTGTTCCTGGGTCCTGAAGTTTAGGCACAGCTACTGTCTCTCTGGACTGTCTCATACTTCTCAGAGTATACATCATACATCTCAGTCCTCAGCACTGAAAGCCTTGGAGGTGGCAAAGATGAACTGAAAGACATTTTTAGATTACCAGGAATGCTCTTTCTGGCTCCTGGTTTTCTGTCATGGCTGGTCACACTGCCTGTCTCCCTTTCCCAGTTTCTCTCCCACTGCCTGTACCCATCCATTGTCTTTCTCACCCATCCTTCACATCCCTCCTGTAGCCTCCCTAGTGCTGCGATGCTGAGAGAACAGATCTGCTGCCAGGGATGGGGCTGGTTCCTGCCACACCAACGCTCTCTGAGCTCGCTGGTTCCCTGTGCAGTCCCTGGCAGAAGCCCCTGCGTGGTGGCTCCATGCTCCATGGTCATGCAGCTCTTCCTGGAGCTGGCTCATGGCTGCAGCTTTCCATGCATTTGCCACTGCATGTAGTCATGGATGGCAGCTGGATGGATGTGCTAAGCAGCAGTAACATGGTCACCTGTGAGCATGTCAGCAGAGTCTTGTGGTGGTTGCCTGTGGATATATCACAACAGCCTTGCCCTTTCTGTGTGGGTCTCCCTCCTCCCAAGTACCCACCCCAAGGAGGTTGGACAAGGTGACCTCCGGAGGTCCCTTCTAGCCTCAACCCTTCTGTGATTCCAAGTAGGAATTGCCCCCCTGTGGGGGAGGATGTGCCCGTAGGAGGGGGGGTGGCACCTGGGATCTGTGTCTGAGGTGGGGCTGGTGTGGCTGGCAGTCTGAAGTACTGAGAATCAGAGAGGAGGAGTGAAACGAGCCTTTTACCAGGAAATGAGCTCAGGGAACTGGGTGCTCAAGTGATAAATTGTTTCATTGTGTAGTGATGTCCCTTGTGCCCCTGTGCAGGAGCTGGCCAAGGGACCAGGAGCCTTTAGAACGATCAAGACAGCAAAGATGTGCCTAGGGACTGTGGAGCACAATCTTGAGCATCCAAATGTTTGCCTTTGTAATGTTGCTCCTGGGAGCTTTGGCTGCTTGAGATGATAGTGTGTGTCTGTTATCTCAGCCAGGCAGGCTGAACACCCAGATGCTGTGAGATTTTTTCTGCAGAATCAACCTGAAAATCCTTCTTGGAGGCCATGTGTACAGCAGTGTTCCTCCCATGGCCAAGAACTATCCACTTATAAAACCATTTTGCAGGAGATGCTGAGATAACTCACAGGTGGGAGTGGCTGGAAAGTGCCTGGCAGGGAAGGACCTGGGGGGTTGGTGGGCAGCTGACTGAGCATGAGCCAGTGTGTGCCCAGGTGGCCAAGAAGGCCAAGGGCATCCTGGCCTGGATCAAAACTGGTGTGTCCCGCAGGAGCAGGGATTGTGCCCCTGGACTGGGCACTGGGGAGGCCACAGCTTGAGTACTATGTTCAGTTTTGGGCACCACAGGATAAGAAAGACCTTGAGGGGCTGGAGCAGGTCCAGAGAAGGGCAACGAAGCTGGGGAGGGGTCTGGGGAACATGGCTTGTGAGGAGTGGCTGAGGGACCTGGGGGTGCTGAGCCTGGAGAAGAGGAGGCTGAGGGGAGAACTTCT
>NW_008593917.1:0-224 GCF_000691845.1 Merops nubicus | reverse complement strand
TTGGTCTCTTTGCCCGCCTAACCAGTGACAGGATGAGAGGAAATGGGCTGAAGTTGCCCCAGAGGAGGTTTCCATTGGATCTTAGGGAAGAATTCTTCCCTGGCAGAGTGGTGAGGTATTGGCTCAGGTTGCCCAGGGAGGTGCTGGAGTCACCAGCCCTGGAGAGCCTCAAAAAATGTGTGTACGTGGCACTTGGTGACATGATTTAGTGGCCATGGTAGTGT
>NW_008593916.1:0-3355 GCF_000691845.1 Merops nubicus | reverse complement strand
CCCCGCGGGGGCAGCCGGGTCCGGCCGGCAGGACCCCCGCCCCGCCTTCCCTCCGTCCTTCCCACGCCCCCAGCCCGGCAGAAAGTTTCTGCGACGGTCCCAGGCCTGGCTGGGGTGCCCTGTGAACACCCCGCTGGGCAGCTGAGGGGCTGCCTGGGTACAGGGCGTGCTTGGAGCTGCCCCGGTTGTTCCCAGTCATCCCATTCGTGGGAAAAGAGCCGGCGCTGCCCCTCGGCCGTGCCTGCCTCAGACCGAAGCTGTGTTCAGGCAGCGTTTTAGAGGACCTGGTTAGGCTGAGCCCCGAGGTCACCCCAAAGCCAGCAGACTAAAACAGATGTAGGTGAAAAAGTGACATTTCCACAGGTGCGTTGCAGCAAACGCTGCAGCTTTGGGCAGTTTTAATGCCAGAGTTATGATGTCCGGTACAAGGGAGGGGCTAAAGTGAAGAGCTGCTTGAAGGGGGTCACTGAAACCCAATGTCACTGTCCTCTTGTGCCCAGGCAGCAGGAGTCGTGTCTCACAAGGGGACAAGTGCTTGTTGCTGAAGTACCTTGGCCTTTCCTGATAACTCCTTTAGATTGTTGATCTGATTATGTTTCATAGCGTGGCTCTTCTGACTGTCACACTCACCAAATGTCAGCTGAAATGAGCAAATGATGTGTGTGTATCAATTCATTTTTGGCAGATAAGGACCTTGGCTGGGTTTGTGCCCTGGGCTGGTCAGCCAGGGTGTTCTGTGTTGGCATCTGCTCGCTATGATTTAGGGAGACCATCCTTTATTCCTAAAAGCCTGGATGGAAAAAGAAGGAACAGTCTGTTCAGTGAACACTTTCAGTACAGCCCTGCTGCCTGGGTAATTGGTAAAATCCTTGAGTATTGACTCTTGGGCTTAATTCCCTCATCATTTCTCCTGTTGTCCTCTCTGTCAGAGGCACAAGGTCTGATGTGGCCAAGCCACAGTGCTGCCTCGGAACCAGGGCCACCTAACTCCTGAGAGCAATGTTTGGTTGCCTTGGGCATGCCAGGGGGGCTGTAGGGCCTTCCCCAAACCCAGTGTCCTCAGTTTGCAGCCGTACTTGGTGTGTTTGCAGAAATGACATCCTTGAGGAGGTCATCAAACGTGTCCCTGTGTGTGGGGAGGTCGAGATCAGGCTGGAGGCTCACGGAGGGTTCAGGCTCCAGCTGATGAGTTGCTCAGCTCTGACAGCACTTATTGCTCCCTGTTACTTGCACTGCAGAACTGCTCAGGGTCGTTTATCCTCATCTAATGCACAACAACAAAATCCTTGTCCAAAGGTCTTCCGCTCGGTCTCTTTCAATCTGAATAGAAGACCTTTGTTTTCTAATTGTTATTATACAGCTCAGTGTGTTTCTAACCCCTTCTGGCTCCCCAGAGGTTGAAATGCCATTGCTTTCCATGGCTCATCTTGCCTCTGCCCTCAGCCCCTTCCAGAGACACTGGACCAGCTGGCTGGAACCCTCGGGACTCAGCAGCTTTGTCCACAGCTCCCTGTTTCCCCAGCTCCAGCTCAGAGCAGCCTGGATCCCTGCTGGACTTTCTCAGTGCTGCTCAGCTGAGGAAGCAGAAGGTGGCTGCTGTGAAATGGCTCAAGAGGCCTGTGCAGGAGCAGGCAGAACAACAAGCACCACACTCCCCATTAGATGATCCCAGGAGCCCGCTGGTGTAGCTGCTGCTTGGTTTCTGTTTCTGCAGCTGGGCTGGGGGTGCACACCCCCTTCCAGAGGGTGATCATCCACACTTAACCTGCTGGCACTCAGCCTCTGCCTCCCACGGGGCAGCACCTGCCTGGGTCTGACGTGGGGTTGGGGTCTGGTGGGTGCACAGTGCCTGGGGCAGAGCAGGGCTCAGGCTCCTCAGCTTGTCTCTGCTCTGTGCTTCTCAGCACATCCTTGTAGCTGTAGGTGTGATGGCAGACAAGCAGACCTGTCACCAGAGGTGTGTGTGAGGGATGTGAGAGCCAGGATATATCTGAGCAGCAAAGATGTAGAACATGTTCAATGTATCTTCTGCTAAATGTCCAGGGGGACTTCAGCTGGGCTGGACCCGTTGAGATAAGTGGGAGCCTCAATTATCACTGTGCTTAGCAAATCTAGAGATGGCTTAAAAGCTGTTGAAGAGAGATTCCATCTTCTTAGTTGCCTGGGTGTGGGGGCGTGTGTGAATGTGTGCTTCCTTCTGGCTCTCTGTAGAAGGGGACAATGGTCCTGAAAGTCCCTTGCAGTGGGAAAGCAAGGGGTTAACTGTAAAAGCACTTGAAAGTCTGTTTGGAGAGCAAATACACATTTCTGGCCCCCAGAGGGTACAAATAACCTAATTTTTACTTTCCCACTTCATGGGAAATCTGGCTAAATGTTTGTACAAGGAGCTAGTCGGTCACTTAGGATACAGGATCTTCTCCGGCCAGCAGCTCTGCTTCCTCTGCCTTGCCCATGTAAGGGCACTCAGGAGAAGCAGTGATGGATGAGTGGCCATGTGGAAGGACTCACACAAAAATACCCTACACAAGTGAGGGAGCCTGTGGGAGAGGCAGGGCCGTGCAAGAGGAGACTTGGGTTCTCCATCCGCTGCCTCCTGCTGCTATGGCTTATTTAAGAAGAAAAGGATGAAAGAAGGCAGCATGCAGGAGGATTCCTGGAGAAGCTGTTTAGGAAGATCACATCTTTGCCTCAGACGTATGTGGCTTTTCTCATGTCTGTTTTAAATGTCTCTCACAGGAGATCTGTCTGTCTGCTAGACTGCACCGTGCTGCCTGGGCTCGGTGCTGCTGTTTATAGTTGGAGCAAACAGCAGATGTCCTGTGCCAAGAAGGGTGGGTTCAAGGTACCCTGCCATGGATTTGGGAGCAGAACGTGGAGGGAAGGTGGGTCCCAGCTGGAGCAGCTGCTCTGCTACAAGTCCTTGAGAAGCAGAGGTGGGGAGCAGCAACCAGAGAGACCTGTGGGCACAGCTGCTCTGGGGGTGCTTGTGGAGTGCCAGCTAGAGAGGGATTGCCTTGGCAGGGGCTGTGCTGTGGGGGGTCCATCCTCGGTCCAGCTGGACTGAGCAGCCAGGACCGATGGCACTTTCTGGCCCTAGAAATCACAGAAAGGTTTGGAGCAGTGGCAGCAAGGTTAAAAATACCCACAGACATCTTCTGCCACTCTGGGCAAAGCCTCTGAGTCCACAGGCAGGTGTCTGCCTACTGTCCCTGCAGAGCCTGAGGGGACTGGTGGGTTCCTAGAACTCTCTCTGTGAGAATGTGGATCTGAATCCATGAGGGATATGAATTTTAAAATAAAAAAAAAAGGAGCCTGATTTTTTTAAAAAAATATTAGTATTAAATTATGATTAATT
>NW_008593915.1:0-8532 GCF_000691845.1 Merops nubicus | reverse complement strand
CTGGTTTGTTTCACTTCTATGTGCCCTTTTCCATAGTAACTGTTTTACAAAGTTTGGGGATTCCAAAATTAGTCTTTCCTTTTCTGCTAACACTTGTCCCATAGAAGACTGTTCTTCAGTGTTTCTAGGCAATGCAAGCCTATGGATTCCAAATCTATGCACCCAGCGGACTGCAGTTTGTATACAGGAGCAGTACAGTGCTCCCACCTGCTACGCCCACATGCACCTGAAGTTTACACAAAACGTAAGAGCATGCTAGCACACTTCTCTTGCATGTTGTACAATCTAGTAATAAGGGATTCAGCTGACAAGACACCATCTAGTGACAAGAATCAACCAGACTATGTCATTTCAGAAGGTGAAGAGTAGTGAGAACATTAAACTGAAGTTCCCCCACTGAACCCAAAAGAAGTCAAGACAATCTAAGATGAAGAGATATTTGGTGTTTCTCACCTCCTCAGTAGCATGCAGGCAGGAAAATTCACTGACATTGTCAAATGTAACAATACAGACAATTACTTCTGGATGCCCATCTTTTCTGTAGGTCCAAAAACTCTTATCACAGAAGCTTTCCTTTCTAAACAAGCATAAACTTATTTTCAAGAAAAGAAGACAGCTTATGATTGATCACATACACAGCATGGACCACTGATAATAAGCAACAAAACCTCTTTTCTCAATTCAAAATCAAAGGGCCTTCTAAAAACGCTTCACACTTGCATTTAAGATAAAGCTATTCCAGAAGCTACGAGTGTGGTTCGTTTCTATATTCAGAAAATACTTTGCAACAGAATGCAACAGCAAGCAATTTACATAAAGAATGAACTTGAGACACATGCAAAAAATCATTATGAACTTGAAGCACAAAGAGCTTTAGGATTCTTGAACTAGACAATATGGGGACAACCTACTGAATTCTTTATGATTAAAAAGGTTTAAACAGTATTGCAGCCATAGCACAGATATGGCCAACATACTATTTGCTTTCATCATCCCTCACCTCCAAATTTTGAAATGTTGTTACAAATTAAGTGCCCTCAGGAAAAGTCTCAAAATCTGTTATGGGCTTACTTTTTACGCACACAGACCTCCTTCATATGACAGCCCAGTGTGTGGGCCAAGAAATTATGTATGAACTTTATGATTACTTTCAAATTCAGCTATTGGTCAAGCTATGACACTTGTGTAACCAATACTGAGCAAAACATTACATAACCTCAAATGCTTCACAACAGATGTTTAATACCATCATTATAAACTCCAAAGCCCTAGTCCTAACAAGAAATCTATGATTTCTCAAATTTTACACTTCTGCTCCTTCTATGCTTCTTTTCACCTGTACCTAATTGTAAAGAACACATTCTTCTGCCTTTATTGGAGGCAGAAGAAACTCAAAAGTTGATTTGAAGGCAACCAGTAGAACTATTTGGATGCAATACAAACTTTTTTTTTTTTTAAACAGAACACAGCTGTTGAACATTAATAAACACATAAGAACATGTCCAGCTGGCAGGGAACTGCTCATAGAAAAGGGGAAAAGAATTTTAACACAGTAAGAATACCTGTCTTAGGCATTTTCAAGGAGAGCTAATACAATTTACACTGAAATACTCCACAGCAAAACCCAATCTAGTAGCCAGGCCCAGACCTTCAGAGGAAAGCCAGAATTAACAGTATTCATATATTCACACAACTTTTAGGTAACTATTGATCTGTTAATTCAAAACTGTAATTTGACAATTAAAATTGTCCAAATGGCTGCAAAAACACCTTAACATCCAATGTCAAACATGCTTAAGTGTTTGTTTCTCTCAAGGAATGTGCTCACATGAGAACAAAACCACTTCTCACTGTTCAAATCCTAAAGCCTTCCAGAGCTCCTTTTTAAAATTTTTGTACTTCGATAAGAGTCACATAGGCCTGTTAGGCAGATGAAGAAAAGGACTTGATGGGATAAATACAGTATGCTTTTTTTCTTCTCGTAAGGGTGAAGGAGCAGAGCCCACTGCCTACACAGAGGTGGAAGGATTTCAGTATCTAACCAGAAAAGCCCTAGGCAACCTGCTCAGGCCTCACAGCTGATCCTGCCCTGAAGAGGAAGATATCTCCCTCAAGTACCTTTTCAGTCAAATAATCCTGTTATGTCTCAGGCAGGTAACAACCAAACTCAAACTGAACTTCTGAACAGACCATCACCAGAGCATGTCCTTCTACCCGAACCCCCTGACACCTTCTCCAGAAAATTCTTTCCCACCAAAAAGCAGTGTCTCTCAGGAGAGCCTTCTAGTTGCTTCTTTGGCTTCTGGTACAAAGACAACTTTCCCAACAGCATTCACTGTCCTTCTATAATATTTAAACCAACATTCAAACACATTAGTAAAAGGAGTTTTCTTACTTAAAACTGCCTACAGAAACATTCTCCCCCTTCAAACATCAACGGCTACTTGGTTTGGATTTTTCTTTTTTTTTTTTTTTTTTTAACACAACCACCTGCACTGCAGTCTACTATGTCAACTCTTATGTGTTCAAGAAAACAACTGCACTAACAGAATTAGTATATTGAGAAACATGCTTTCACATATGAATCATTCAGACCTTGAAGTTCATGCCAAATTATAAAGCACATTCCCTTTCTTCACTGTTCTTTTCTTGTCTTCCCCTCAAAATTCAGCCACTTCATGTGCAAACTTTTCCTAGTATGCTTCACTAAATCACACAAATATTATGCTACCAAGGCATCTCACCACCTTACAGATGCTCTCTTCTCTGCCTGTATTACCCAGGCAACTCTCTAGGCACACTGTAGGTTTACCTCTTTCTAGTGACTATTGTCTTTTATTTTCAAACAGAAGAATTCAGGAATGATCTTCATTTCAACCATTCCCCACAAACGTCCCATTTTTTGGAGCTGTAAAGAATTAACTCAAGTGCAAAAGGCACCCTTGAAGGCCTTAGCTGCCTTTGTCACAAAAAATGATTATGTATACAAACCCCAGTCTAAAACATGGAACTTGTACACAGTGCAAAACCACACAGAACACAAGTCAAAGTACTTCCCAGCACAGCACAGCCTTTAGCATTTTAGATATGATTTATATTCCAGCTCACAGGCACAACTAATTCAGCTTCTACATTGCCCAAACTTGTATTTCTATTGCAGAAGAAATACTTTAAGTAGATCTGTAACTGGACAGTAAGATCATGATGCACTCTCTCAAGAAAAAGTTAACACTAAATCATATTCCACAGATGTAGAGTATCAAAACCACAACTTGTTCAAAAATGGAAAAGCCTGCACAGATTTTGGAAAAAGAAACTGTGCCTTAAAAAAATCCTGAAAAGAACACATGTGGGTAAGGGTGTTCATGCTAATAATCCTTCTGAAAATTCAAGCAAACATATTTAAAGACCTTCACCAAAGGCTCTTAAAAGGCAAGCAGAAAAGGGTGCAAACTCTACACAGGACTTAGAAAGTTTAAAAAAAAAATACAAAAATGAAAAAGAAAAAAACTAAACGAGGAAAAAAAAAAAAATAAAAACCCAATCCATTTTCACAGTAAAGGAAAGTTCTCATGAGTCTCACTGCGCTGTCCTGTGGCCTCAATAGTTCAACACATTCATAACTGACCTGCTAAAAACATGAATGTAAAGTGAGAAAATTCACTCACTGGGGACAAAATGCAGTTCACATTAGAAAAGTTAGAGGGCAACGGTGAAGAACACTATAGAAGCTGACGGAATCAGTGTAACAAATTAAAATGTAGATTAAAATTCATGTAGATAAATTCAACCAATGCAAACAAAACCAAAATTTACTTCCACAGATAAGATAACTACTACTGTTACGAATGTGATTCTGTATAAAACAGTTCCATGAAAGACACCGGCTTAGCATTCAGCAGTGATTTACAGACGTGAACACAAAGATAGACCATTAGGAAAAAGAATATCATTATATTACTGCAGAAACATGTGATGTGCCAGACTTGCTAACCCTCTGCTTCTGGTGTTCTAACCATTTTTACCACATCTACATAAGGCTCCTCCCTCTTATCCCATGACTGCTTCCTTTGTTCAGAAGGTTTGAGCAATACACATTGTTGAATAGCCTATTTTCATATTGGAATAAGAACATTGCCAAAGCTATGGAGGAATGCTGAATTAGGCTCCTTCAAGCTGTAGCCAAAACATCTGCAGAAAGATACAACTGGGATTTATTGAACTGGGAGTGACATGAAGAGTGTGAAAACAACTGCCACTGCCTTCTTAAACTAAAATACAAGAAAATAAGTAAAGCAAGACCCAAGACAGCAAATTTAAGTCACACAGCACTTCACATAATTTACTCACAGAGTCTAAAATGTCTTTCCACACTATTTTTTCTGCTGGGAATATGTTCCTGTTTAAGTTTAGACTGAACAAATTTATGAAGCAGAAATCTTCTAAGTAGTGTAAAGCACAAAAACATAATTGCTGGTTCAGTCTTTGAGGCTGACGCCACCAATGGAATGAAGAGCATCCAAAAGAACAATCTCCATACACTGACACATTCTGAAAGCTCAGCTTTAGACAGTAGTGCATTGTCTAATTAAAGTACTTCTTATGTGAATAATATATAACCAACATTTTGCACTACACCAAATTGCAAGCTATCCATTGCCGAATTTTTCTTCCTAAAATGTAGAAAGTCATACAACGCTGAGAAATTTCTCTAAAAAGCACAGACTGCTTAGTTAATTCACATGATTCTTCACGGGATAGATAATGACTCAAGATCACTGCCCAGTAGTTAAGTTTGGATATTCTGGGCTAAACTATCGTCTTATTTATGTAATTAACTTTTTGTTGCAGCCTAACATAGTTCCCTCTGGACACAAAACTTCCCACACTGCATTTCTTGCTCCCAACATGAAGATAAGCAATGGTGATTTGTTTTTAAAGATGGCAGCCCATGACTCCTGGTAATGACTCAAGAGTCAGTCTTAATTTAACATGATGGGAAGATCCAGAATGACATTGGCAACTTTGAGAAGGCAACACTGATAATCTCTTACTAGTCAGACTCAACTGGAAAAGTCATTTTTTTATGTGGGAGAAAACAGGACTCCACAAAGGACTAAATACACAAACTGCCGATTTCAACTATGTGCCTACTACTAGCAATTCAATTTAAATCCTGCAAGCAAGAATTTTAAGAAAACAGCTTACTGGACTGAAAGGTGTTTCAATAAAGTCCCCTAACACTTAATCATGTTGCCTCAGTTTCACCATGTTATATGTTTTATCAAGTATTAAAAAGAAAAATGCTAGGAATAAGGGTAAAAAACTAATTCTTTGGGTGTACACCCATTGTGCTTTGCTGTGTAAAACACTTTACTGAGTAAAGCCTCGCAAGCTTCCAAGACACACCGTTTTAAGCTTCAGAATGCTTTCACTATGTTTCTAACTAGCACAGAAGTCTTGGGTTTCACAACAACTGAGGCATTTTATAGTGTGCAAAATGACAAAACTAATGTATGTTTAATTCTCAAAGAGACAGCTAGGTGTATTTTTCTCTTAGATATCCTACTTGGAGATTTCTCCCATAAGAGCACTTCAGACGATGGAGTACTTAGCTAAAAAGCTTCCTTAGTGTGGTAATATTTTCCTGACAATAGGTTGTACAGAAATTAAGCACATGGTATGAATATTCTGAATGGCATGTTAAGTTTTATACTACCAGTGTTCATAATTCAGATGGAATAAGACTGCACCAGCAGCAAATTGTCCATAGCATCACAACTTTCATTTCTGAATCTCACTGAAACTGGGGTAATGCAGCCACCAAAAACCAATTTAATTCCAGTGGAATTTACTTAAACACACCATTGTCCGTACTAGTTTAAAGCCAGTAACTCAATTCATAAAGTCATTTTTTCAGCATTCCCATTTTAGCTCTTCAATTCAGTGAAGCAAATACATTCAACAGGGTGAAGCTGCCTTCAGATAAAACAAAACCCAGAAGCTTGTTACCCTCAAGCTGGAGGAGTAAAGGAAGAAAGCCTTGCACAACCTTGAGACTTGATGTTCTCGTCCAGTTTGTCCTACCAATTTGACGTGACCAAAGAATCAGAAGAAAAATTCAAACATCCTTCACAAAGTGGGTCACCAAAATTTTATTTCTGTATCTGCTTCTTTGTCAACAGTCTGAAGGACAAGCTTCCACTTTCAAATGTCAGGGGAGCACTCCTACTGGTATCAGACAGATCTCTACATGATCTGGCCCCTCATTTTTTTTTCAGTCTGAATAAGCTCCTTTAATAAAGTCTAGACAGAAAGTTCTAGCAATACGACAGCCACATGACAATCACAGGGAGGTGCAGGAATTGCAATAACAAAGTAGGAACCACTGTTCAGTCATGAACTGCAAGGCAGACCTTAATGTGATGTAAGTATAATTACTACTATAACTGCTATAACAATGTAAAGAAGGTGAGGCTAGAGCCCCTTGACTTTCTCTGTTCTAGGAGATGCACTGCAGGAACGCCAAGCTCCTTAAGGGCACAACTAGGAGAAAGGAGGCAAACAAACCACTCAGGAAGCAGAGATTATTTTATAAATTAAGTCATTTAGAAGCTAAATCTTCAAACCAATAAACCAGCATATTTTAGGTACTCAAAAGCATTATTTTAATCCTTAACCCAACCTCAACAAACACTCCATCCATTATTTAAAAAACAGGTTAGTGCCTCTGTCAGCTATGCATTTATTTGCCTTTTTTTTCTTAAACTTATTCTTCTTAAAAGTTAGAGTAAGAAATCAAAGTTCATTTATTTTTTTTTTTTTGTTCTTCTACCTGTACCCTCCATTTCATACCCTCTGCCCATATTTAAACAAATTCACCTGATTTTCTTCTATATAATGACAAAATCCTTTCTTTCTTTCACAACATCATCTGTGGTGATGGAACTGAAAGCTTAGATTTCTTAACCAAAAGTTAACAGACTCTTCTACAGTAACTTTGCTGTTCTGACTTCAGATGGGTTTGCTACATAGTATGTGCCCAATAGACTCCCAAATGGGAGCTGCTGTGCATAAACCTACAACAGCAAGTAACACCAAACAGCAGACATCAGCTGCATGCACTTCTTGAAGGAGTGCAACCTGCTTTTGGGAAGACAGAATAATTTCTAAAGGAGAACTGCCCTACTTGAATACAGAAATGATTGTTTAGATGTGTGAAATAGTGACTTCAGCATTAACTTAGAAAAAATAACCAAAGAACTCCACAGAAAAACATTTTTCTACATCTCACACTAGAAGTATCTTAACAACTTCATCAGATACGAGGGACAGAGAACTTACTGATATCAAACTGGTGTTTTTGAGATTATTTCTTTACACTCTTGAGCTCTAGCCATAATATCACACTAACGCTAACACTATTAAAGCTCAGCTAAATAGATTACAAACTCATTTGCTTCATGTTAACATACATCAGTAAAGTCTCTACCATCTCAAATAGTAGAGATGCTTATCTCTGGCTGGGTAGGTAACGTGTAGCAGATACTGGCTCCCTGACGCAAACTTAATGTTGTTTTAAAACTTTTGGCATAAGCAATGCTTTCAAAATATCTAATTTTGTGATAAAGCAGTATTAAATACATCATTCAGGAAAATCTGAACATGAATACAGTCTAAAAAAGTATTCATAGCTCTTAAAGTCAGCTAGCAAATAAAATATATGTGACTTCAACTTGCCAGAAGGAATTTATCATGTCAAGACTTTGCCTAGTTTTGTACCTGTACTTCTTCAAAATCCATTAACTTTTTACTTTTTATGTTCCTCTGGGTTCCTCTACTCCCATCTTAAACTCTGAGCTGACTTCCAACAAAATAGGATGGGCTGTATCACCTCAGCCAAGAGCATCTCACCTGAAACAAGTCACCTATCCCCACCTACTGCAGAATCCTCTTCAGATGTCATCTCAGATGTGGGTTTTGTTTTTTTTTTTTATATGTGTGAACATGCAGGTAAAAAAGGAAAGGGTCAAGCCACCCAAAATAACTTTCTGCTTGGAACTACGCACCACTGCCACACTTAGAAACCTAACTTTCCTAACGATGCTTTCAAGTGAGCACACTGACCACTCCTCTCCTCCTCCTTTTATTTGCACAAAGCCATCTTAACGGTTAATGTGGAGAGAAGATAAAAAACAAAATGAGCAGTAAGTTATTAAAACTGCACGGTAACGTCACGGTTTTGTTTTACTACGAGGCACCTCCCAGAACTCTAAAGAAAAACTAAGCTTTACGTCCTGGCATCTCAGCTTCACGTATTTTCAAAGACAACTCATTTACAACCACCTGCTTACAGGTGTCGCCTGTGTCCGGCACAGTCTAGTCACGAATACCCCGCGGCCGGCAGAGACCCAGGACAGGCTAGCAGGGACGTGGCGGCACGGCCGTAAGCCCGGCACCTCAACTTCCAGAACACACCAGAGCCGCGGGGGCACACGGCGGAGGCTCCGGGGGGCAACTGGCCACTCACAT
>NW_008593914.1:0-655 GCF_000691845.1 Merops nubicus | reverse complement strand
TCTATGATTCTGTGATTCTATGACTATGTCCATGCTTTATCCCTTCTCCCCAGAGAGACTGCCTCCGTTATTTTGGAAAGATGCTGGGAATTCATTCATGTATTACATGAGAATTATGTACATGCTCATTTGTGTCCTACAACAGGGTGACGTAGCCCTGTGTCTGCTTGTATGGAGGTTAAGCGTGGAACAAATAGCAAAATACAGGACTGGTTTCTTTGTCATGTCTGCTTTTCAGGATATTTGTGTCAGTCATGTCAGTTGCGTTATGGTTGCAAAGGTCCTCTCCTTAAAAGTGAAATTATTTTTTCCCCATAACTGGTTTGGAATTTTATAGAGGTTTCTGGGGGGACCTTTGTAGAGTCTTCATCTATGGTACTCTTTGTGCTCCTACTGCTGATTAGAGTCATTGCTCTTTTGGGTATTCCTAGCTGACCATACAACCCATGCTTTCCCAATCTGAGATGCATATCCCTTCCACGCAGGCAGATAGTAAACCCATGATAACTTCCCAACACCTTTCTGGCCAAGTCTCATCATTTGCGTGCAGCTCATCCATTCATCAGGAGACTGGCCTCTCTCATCTGGCCAGCCTGAAAGTTCAGCTGCTGCTGGTGGTGTCCCTTTGGTGCCTGTGAAGGACCGAGCCATGAAT
>NW_008593913.1:0-1158 GCF_000691845.1 Merops nubicus | reverse complement strand
TTCCCCATGAATCACCTCGTAGACCTCGAGGACCCTCCCAATGTCCACCATCACCATCTCCAGGGGGTCTAGGTTCTCCCTGGATCATCTTGTAGACCTTGAGGACCCTCCCAAAGTCCATCACCACCACCTCCAGGGGGTCTAGGTTCTCCCTGGATCATCTTGTAGACCTTGAGGACCCTCCCAAAGTCCATCACCACCACCTCCAGGGGGTCTAGGTTCTCCCTGGATCATCTTGTAGACCTTGAGGACCCTCCCAAAGTCCATCACCACCACCTCCAGGGGGTCTAGGTTCTCCCTGGATCATCTTGTAGACCTTGAGGACCCTCCCAAAGTCCATCACCACCACCTCCAGGGGGTCTAGGTTCTCCCTGGATCATCTTGTAGACCTTGAGGACCCTCCCAAAGTCCATCACCACCACCTCCAGGGGGTCTAGGTTCTCCCTGGATCATCTTGTAGACCTTGAGGACCCTCCCAAAGACAACCACCTCCACCTCCAAGAATCCAGGTTCCCCATGAATCACCTCGTAGACCTCGAGGACCCTCCCAATGTCCACCATCACCATCTCCAGGGGTCCAAGTTCTCCTTGGATCATCTCACAGACCTCAAGGAACCTCCCAAAGTCCACCACCAACACCTCCAGGGGGTCCAAGTTCTCCTTGGTCCATCCTGTAGACCTCAAGGACCCTCCTCAGCCCACCCACAGACCCCACACCCCTCCACAAACCTCCTCCATGGTCCCACTTCCCCTCGGTCACCCCTAAAGACCCCCCAGAGATCTCCTTGCTCCATCTTGTAGACACCCAAACCACCTTAGAGACCTCCCACCACCTCCAGAGGTCCAAGTTCTCCTCCATCCACCCCCAGGCCCCTACCACCCCACCCCGAGGATGACCCTAGAAGGGATGGGGGGAGGACTCGGCCATCACCTTGAGCTTGCCCAACTCAAACTGGATGACGTTCTGGCTGGTGGGGAGGGCAAAGACAGCTGGGAAGAGCTTCGTGTTGGGTTCCACCTGCACGGGCCAAGCCATTGAGACCACGGAGAACCCCAATTTTCAACAGGGGTGGGGTGGGGCTCTTGGGGGGACCCCATCCCACCTGGAAGAAGGTGTTGATCTCCTTGCCGTTGGCGGTGAAGGTCATGAGGCCGGTG
>NW_008593912.1:0-15688 GCF_000691845.1 Merops nubicus | reverse complement strand
TGAAGATGATGGAGAGTGGTCTAGCAGGTCTAGCTAGGAGAGTGGTCATTACCTCCGCCAGCTCCCTCAGCACTCTTGGATGCATCCCATCCGGACTCATTGATTTATGGATGTCCAGATTACTCAACTGATCCCTAACCCAATCCTCATCTACTGTGGCAGACTCCTCCTTTATCTTGACTTCTGGGGCTATATGAATCTGAGGCTCAGATGTAACGGTGGGAATCAATTAGGAGATCACCACCAGGTGCCCCTGCCTCTGACGTTAAGATCTTGTCCCACCTCCAAGTTAATCACGTAAGAGCTGGGTCTGTGCACAGTGGAAGTATTATTTACGTGGTAGATGTGCTGTGTAGGGTTTCCAGTTATTGGATGGGCTCGCTGACTGCCCACAGCAGGTAGAGTTCCCAGTGGTAGTGGGACAAGATCGAGACAGGATGAGAATTGTGAGGCTTTCTCCTGGCAGTTACTATATGATCAGGATCAGACTGATCGCCTGGTTCCTTCATTCCCTCATGGCCTGGTTTTGGAATCAACTTGTTCCCTTCTTTGCTGTGCTAGGGAATATATTGTTCTATTCGTTCCTCCAGTGTGGGGCCACCTTGGATCTCTTGCATATGACCTAAGACCAGAGGGAGGGGGATCTGGCTTGTGTGTTGCCCATTAATGATAATATTCTTCCTATCTGGGCAAGCGGTCAGCAAAAGAATGCCCTGCTCTGCAGCCGTTGTGTGACACTTGGCTGAGTGAAATGAAGCACTTGTTGGAATGGAGTCACAGGTGCTCCTACTACTGTTACCTGCTGTTTCCTCTTGACTGCAAGAACAGAATTTACTCAGTAAATCCATGCACCTTCCAGGGATATCGTCTCTGTTTTGTGGGAGAGGGAAGGGTTAAACAGGTCCTGATGGTATGTCTGCTGGAGGAGAAGAGAAACTAAGTCAATCCATTGGTGATTTTTGATCTCAGTGTTATGATTTGTTGGAGTTGGCAGAGGCCTGGAATGGTTCTTTTTCCTGGGCGATACTATGTTATTCATGAAGTGTTTGAGGGAAGGACTGAAGTTGTGGACAGATTTGTAAATAGCTAAGCACAGATGGCCTTTAACTCTACAATTTATTTGCATTTCCTTCTAGTAATTCATGAAGAATTAGAAGACAAAGCTAGCTGCTTTTGATATATCCTGATGACTTACTGTTACTATTTACTTAGGGATTAGAAATTGGATCATGCAGTGTACCAGCAACATGACATGATGGCCCAAATTCATTCTGCTAGAATAATTTGATTTTTTTTATAGACTGGTAGATAAAATCAGGTCAAGAGCTTTTTTTTTTTGTAGCATGCCTATAAATTAGTATTTTTATACATGAAAAGTAAAATATTGCTGCCCACTCTTTAAAATATAAGTTGGAATGTAGTAGAAAACTGTTTACTACAGTGATGCTGTAGCATAATGCCACTTTGATTACAAAAATAACAGATATATATTACTATCCAGAATATAGCAGGTTTACAAATAATTGCTGATTATTTCTGCAACTAAAATTTATTATTTTAAAGAACCGCCTTGCACCCTGCGAGTAAACAGAGAATCTTTCTGCTCTTTACTGTATTCAGCGTGCTTCCGATTTGTCAATGCTTTTTAAATTCCAGTGGTGTAGTGATAGAGTGTATGCTGCTGATGTCACTGCTTGCCTTATCAGGATTTTCTTCTTTGTTTCACAGGGAGCTGTGATTGGTATAGACGATGAGGACGACAGCACCTTCACAATAACTGTTGATCAGAAAACCTTCCATTTTCAGGGTGAGCTGAAAGAAGAGATTGTTTTTTCTTATAATAGATTCCACTTGTATTTGATGGATGATTTAAAAGGTTTGGCAACAGAACAGCATGAATGAGTGA
The DNA here is from genome assembly GCF_000691845.1 of Merops nubicus. Taxonomy (NCBI): domain Eukaryota; kingdom Metazoa; phylum Chordata; class Aves; order Coraciiformes; family Meropidae; genus Merops; species Merops nubicus. Next base: position 13,782 of record NW_008593912.1, on the reverse strand, counting down.
ACTGAGAACATTCTGGATCCAGGAATGCTGCAGGTTAGACAGGGATTTGCATCTGCAGTGGATACATACGTGCTAGAAAGAGACTGTAGCTCTGCCAGGATATGGAGATTAAAAATGTAAAGAATAAATCACTCAAGGGGAGAAAATAATGGGCTTCTGATGATGGGTTTCGCTTACAAAACGTTTCTGATCTTCGTTATCAAGATACATTTATGCATTTCTGAGTGAAGAGAATCAAGACTGATCTGAAGGTTGCAATTTGTATCCAAATAGAACTTAATGCTCAATTATGAGGAGACTAGAGGCAACATTTGGCTTAAAGGTGGAGCTTTGCTTCAAGATTTACCAGCTTGCATTCATTTCATCTACATTCCTGTGTCTTGTCTGCCAGTCACCATTTCTCTGCTATTATCCTTTTATTCACATTTACTAACACCAATGCCATCTGTCACTGCTATGTTTCGTCATTGCATGCTATGGTTCACCGGTAGAAAGGGTAAGGTACTATATACTTGTTATGTACTCCTTAAACTGTTTTATCTGCAGCAGTAGCACAAAATACTGTGATAATATTGACTAGAGAACTTCTCTTTTCTGAATGTTAAAATCCTAGGGAAGCGTGATGAAAATGTTTTTCAGCTGACATTTGTTAATCCTTTTGCTGTTCCTGTAAAATGTAGTGCCTGGATCATTTAATTGCTTTGCATAGAGCTGGAAATCGTAAATATCCAAAAGGCACATTTGCATTTAAGCAGCCATATTAATTTACATAGACTGGAATAAATCTATAACCTATATTGTAGCATATGTATTTTTTAATTGGTGATTAGAAACGGGAGCTATCATTAATACTGGGAAGGTTTTGAGAATATTTCTGATGATAAATATTAACTGTACACCATATTGTCACTGGCATCTGTATTCCTTGTACTACAGTTCTTCTTCAGTGCTGCTGCTGTACTCTGGCTTTTCACTGCATTAAGTCTTCTAAACATGCCTTCATAATGCTGAGCTCACAGTAATGTTTAAATCTACTGCTCCCAAGGAGAAAACTGATAAAATGCAAGCTAATTGCTAATGCAGTAATAGGATGCCATACTGTGGCAGTCCTTCAGTGCTATGAAGCTAAGTACTGCTGAACATTTCAGAACTTGATACAGGTAAATCAGGAAACCTCTCATCTTTAGTTATGAAGATATACCTTTTTAATACATGTTACTTGCACTGATTTCTGATGTGCTATGTTCTCTTTTGGGTCATCAGATGTCTTGAAAGAAGACTGATAGTATTTGATACAAGTGATGTTCTGCTCTAAGTAATACTGAATTTTGGGATACCAGTTATGCCACATAATGTCTCATGTTTTATAATTTGAATTTGTGTGCATTTCCTATCAGGTCAGGATTTGTGCATGCTCCTTTAGTGTAGAACTAAGATCTTGTATGCTATTTTCGTAGTGTTTTTTTTTTTTTTTTTTTCTGTTACCATGAAGGTGACATCCCTAATAGCCAGCAAATTGTAATCATTCAAGCACAGTGTTAGTATATGTGTCTGTAAAGCAAAAATGGTAAAAGACAAGTAAGATATTATTTCTGAGATATTTCAGTGTAAAACAGCTCTGTGGAACTATGTCTATAGTTCTTATGGCAACTGTAAATGTATTATCACCTCATGCAACCCTGCATATATATTCAAAATGTTTGTTTGGTAAGTGAATTCAGTATTACACAGGCTTGATTTTATGTGAAATACAGGTCACTCACTATCAGTCAGGAATGGTGGATGTGTAATAATAAATACTACAACATGTATTCTGAGACTACGTAGGGTATGTAGAACAGATTCTGGGAATAATCCAAGGAAACATGCAGTATTCCTAACAATTTAATTCTAAGATTTTTTTTTTTTATACATGATCCAGGTAGAGTTTTTGTCCTGTGAGATAGTCATAGCTATAAATACATTCTTCTTTTATAGAAGAAATCTTGTACAAGAGAAGACTGCTGCAGAAGTGGCAACTTTTTAAAGATACTATCTCCTCCTTCCTTCTTACTGCCTGCCGTCATTCTTAAAGACAGCCAGGGATCCAAACAACCCAGAGCTTAGTTGGGAAAATGACAACTACAAAAATACCAAGTTTTCAAAGATCCGCTGACCTGTGTCTAAGTTAGGGTCCCAACAGCAGTGGAACAGTTTCTCTTCGGGGCTCCAAAAGAAAAAGATTTTCATGTAAAGTCTGAGATTTAAGCACCAGCCGGTGAAGACCTGAATTTTTTTGGCCTCAGTGAAGTTTTGCTGACAGGCAGTGATACAATTTGAATTTAGGAAAAGCTTCATACTAGATTTATTAAGTATTTCTTTGTGTCAATTGCTTAAAATTGCACATTTGTGTAACACTCTAGAGATGTAAGTAATGAGATGAAGGGCAAATACGTAATTTAAAGAGTTCTGATCAACTTCACACAGGGATGTTGTACCCATATTTGTGTGTATGGGTGTAACTGAATTCCTGAGGTGCTAAACCTCCATCATCTCCCACTAAGGTTTGCCTGTCAATGGATCTTGGTAAATTCTGCATCTTTCCAGTGTGTAATCTGTGTTTTGTTGCTGCCTGTGATAGTCTTCCTCTATTTTCTTTGCAGCTGTGCTTCCTAGCGGACATCCCTGTAGTGAACTTTAGCAAAAATTAAAAACTCTTTATAACAAAGAAAATTAAGGCTTTGAATGAGGACTGCATACTTATCAAGTGGTGTCCTATATGGATACCTGGGTATGAAGGAAAGAAGTGAATTGAATAAATACGGGCGAAAAACCAAACAGCCTATTTTGATTTTACTGTCAGCTTCACTTTAGCTCTGCCAGTGTGCCCAGCAGACTTTTTCCCTTTATTTTATTGCTACATATGACCATATTGATACCTGTTCACACTGGAGGGGGAAGGGAGGATGCCCACAGAAATGTAAAAGTAATGTATTTCATCTCCCAGTTGCCCACTGTTTGGTCATGCTGTACACTCAGTACCACAGCTTGATTCTAAGGCTTCTCTATTAGGTAGATCTCAAAGAACTCCCTCATGGGTTGGTTCAGATTAGATGCAAAAATCCATTCAAGTTGCTGCAAGACATTTGGGCTAATACTCTTTATTCTAATGTACCTTCCTGTCAGGAAGCATTTCCATGATCTTTTTTCTTGCTGTAATACATATCCCTGTTCTAAATGTTCCATAACCTTCAAATATGATGTGGCTTTTTTTTTTTTTTTTTTTCCCTTTTAACATCTTCATATTATCACCTAGTTATAAGCTCTTTCCATTTGGAAAGTCAGTTCTTCTGTACTTAAGATCATTTAGCTGCTCTTTCTGCTCACTAGGATGCTTGTGGCTTCAATTTAGAAGTGGGAACATGATGTTCAAGATAGTCCATCCAAGTATTGTTGCCTTCTTGGTATTTGAATTGCTGTCTTAACCGGAAGCAATAAGAGCTTTTATTTGGACTGAAATATTTCACTAAATGCACATTATACGCAGAAACAAGAATTCAGATTTTTAAATTCCTACTGAACACCCAGGTCTTATTTTCACAGCCTGCAGCACAGTTCCTTGGGAGGCAGGTCAGTCTTGTCTCCACTGTTTTGTGTAATAAAGGATTGAAGGATTGGAAGCAGTCCAGTGCATCGATCTGAGATGATTTTGCTTTGGGTTTTGCCTTTCCTTCTGTATAACTGCCACAAAGTATCTGAGGAATGAAGCACGAAAGTTGCTGACTCTCCTATTACGTGAAAGTTGTCAGCTGGTAAAGGTAGATTTCTCCTTCTTCCCCACCCTGCCCCAGTTTCTAGCTTGATTTATGACTGACAGGCATCCTTGCTGAGAAAAGAGGGAGATACAGCAAGAGGTTACCTTAATGTTCTAAAAGCAGGGAATTTTTGTTTATGTGGGACATGACCATTACGAAGGATATACTGCAGTCTGCAAAGGCCTTAGTTGCTGAGCAGTATCAGAATGTGAGATTTTAAGTATTTGTATTAAGTATAAAAATTAAGTATATTTCCTTTAGACCTGCATTTCACCCCAACTTAGGGAAATTGTCATTATTTGTAGTCCTCTATAAAATCTTAGTGTTGTTCACTTTGGTCATAACAACCCCAGGCTACGCTATAGGCATGGGGAAGTGTAGCTGGAAACTGCCTGGCAGAAAAGGACCTGGGGGTGTTGCGGGGCAGCTGGCTGGACAGGAACCAGCAGTGTGCCCAGGTGGCTAAGAAGGCCACCAGCATCCTGGCCTGGATCAGAACTAGTGTGGCCAGCAGTAGGGAAGGGATCATGCCCCTGGACTTGGCACTGGGGAGGCCACAGCTTGTGTCCTGGGGTCAGTTTTGGGCATCACAGTGTAAGACATTGAGGGGCTGGAGCGGGTCCAGAAAAGGGCAATGAAGCTGGTAAGGGGTCTGGGGAACATGGCTTATGAGGAGCAGCTGAGAGAAGAGGAGGCTGAGGGGAGACCTTCTGGCTCTCTACAGCTCCCTGACAGGAGGTTGGAGAGAGGTGGGGGTTGGTCTCTTCTCTCAGATTACTAGCAGTAGGATAAGAGGCAGTGGGCTGGAATTGTGCTAGGGAAGGTTTTGTTTGGATATTAGGAAGAATTTCTTTCACCACTCCAGAGTGGTGAGGCCTTGGCCCAGGCTGCCCAGGGCGGTGATGGAGTCACCATATCTGGAGGGGATAAAAAAATGTGTGGATGTGGTGCTTCAGGACATGGTTTAGTGGTTGTGGTAGCATTGGGTTGACGGTTGGACTTGATGATCTTAGAGGTATTTTCCAACCTTCATGATTCTGTGATTCTATGATACATTTACATCAGAGGTGAGCTCATCTTCCCTTTGACTGAACAGATCTGTGCTGCACAAACATCTGGGCTAGATCTAGTCCTCTCCTAACCTGTAAACCTGCAAAAATTCCTCTGCAAACCAGAAGTGGGTTTAACTTTTACAGTACGATTTTTCTGTCTTCCACTCTTTTCCATCTACCTCCTTCGTTGCTTTCTTTTTTCCTCCCTCTGGAAGAAATAGTACATCTATTGCTTGTTACTTTTGGCAGTAATATGAACCTATTATCTTAACTGTATGTATGATACATAGCAACTATTTTGGAAGGGGAGAAATGGTCGGAAAAGGTCTCATTCTAAGGAGAAGAGGCATGCTGAGATGCTCATCACTCTTTTCCTTCTCTTTTAACAAGAAATTCCAAGTAGCAGCAAACCCAAGTTTGACATGTTAAATTGAGAACTATATTATTGGCTAAGGAGGATGGTTATAGGTTTTTTTCTTCTACTTGGATTTTTTTTTTTTTTGTTCAAGCCAAAGTATGCTTTGTACCTTAAACTAGTAGTTTCAGAGCTAGTTTGGTGTGGTCTGCAATTATTTTTAATTGTAACCATACTTTGAAAGCCACTTACACAGAATATACTGTATAAAGTATTGTCTAGTGTTACTACTATTAATATTTAAATATTGACATTCTCTAGTGAAAAGCCAGGTGTTTGTTGATTGTCCCACATTCAGAAATGTTTAATTATGAAATTACACCTTGCGTATGAATTCCCAGAGAGACCCAACAGCATCTTGATTGTGTATTTCCTTTGTCAACACCAGTCTCCACCTGAAAGTATGTTTATGCTCTGATTATAAAGCTTTCTAAAAAAGCTTTTGAGCTTAGGTAGCAGAGAAACAGCAGTTTAGATGGTTTCTCAAGATTAATCTTACTCATACATTGTACACAAGGGACCATTTGGTGCTTTTTCTTTAGTCAAGGTTAGACTTTGCCTTGTGACTGCACAACAGTCTTGTGTGGGTACAGGGAGATCAGGCTGGTCAGACACCTGCAGAACAAAAGGAGGGTTGATTTGTATGTATGGGTGGAGAATGGTATTAAGAAGAGGATGAGCAGAAAGGGGAATAATGGTTGTGACAAGTCCAAAGTTATGATACAGAGGAAAGAAGGTACCGAGACCATGTTCAACCTACTGATGGATGTGTTAGAAGGGTATTTGTAAGCAGTGAAACTGTAGTACTTTGGTAGGCTTATATGAAAGCCTGCTTCACCTTGCATGTTTTTCTGTGGTTTGAAAGACCTTCAGTGACTTTAAAAAGCCATTTCTTTAGCCGTGAAACAGCCCTTTGATGTGTGACTTTTCCACCTTGTTGAGCACTACTGATAAAATCTCTCTCCAGTGTGACTGATGACTAAAATCTTATCAATCTCAATACAGTAAGAATTTCACCTCTATCATCTGGTTGCATCTGGTAAAGATACTACATTAGTTTTGCACTTGGCTGAGAAAATACAGGGATTTTGCATAAAAATCAGTGGAAGTTTTGCCAGAATGAAAGCTGCATAATTGACTCTATTGACTCTGCGGGTGTAATAGGCATTTTTTTTTTACTGAGTTCTGCCTGTAAGTAGGCCACAATGAATGAAAATATGCATTTCATTTTGTGACAGTTTTTATAAGTAATCTAGTGATTTTTTGTTTTAACTAATTCCGATGCCCATGTAGATGCACACAGGAAAAAAAGAAAAAAGCACCAGTATGCTAGTTCTGAGGTGATATGTTTTGTGTATTCTGTCTTCCAAGTACTGCTGTGCCTGACCTAGAAATGCTAGCAGTAAATGCTGTATCGTGGAGCTGAGTTGTTAGACTTGCTTATATGTAATCTTTAGATGCTATCAAGCTTAGGCTAGGAAAAGTAATCTGTTTTATGCTGTACTTGAATGTTTGGTGTATGTTATATAAACACATATAATCTCTTCACAACAAAGTAAATATTATAGGAACTCTAAATGACAAAATTTATTTTCTGTTTGGGAAATGAATAGAGGCTGAGAGAATTTAATGTAGTTGCATTTCATTTCCCTTCTTATCCTCACGGAACAGAACTTTTAAAAATCTGTCTGACTTGGCACTTTGGGAGATTCAGAGGTAAGGGACTATTTTAGAAGTTGTAAACCATCATTTTTCCGAATTACATAAATTCCTCAGTGGGAGCAATGGTTCTTGTCTTTAGTACTTTTTTCATTCTGTAATTCTCTCCTTGGTAAAATAATCGTTTTTCTTTCTTTGTACCTCCTCTAGGAAAGAGTTTAGAATTTTTTTATTATAACACGAAGTTAAAATAGCTTCCAAATAAGCTCAACCAGACAGATCACAGAAAACTGCACACATTTAAATATTTTTTAAAAAAAATTAAAATTTTTTTATAATATTAAATCTCACTGTAATGTAATTACATGATTTTTGAGTATGTTCTGAACTAGTCAGAAATAGGACTGTGATTGTGTTAAGTACCCCTTTGTCTCAGATGTGCCTGAGATGTCACAATAAATTATACAGGTACCTTTTGAAGGATACACCATAGACACAGAGGAGTGAAGGGTTAAGCTTATGGGAACAAGTTGTAACCTAGCTCATAAATAGTAACGCTACTAGAAAAATGTAAAAAGAGCTTAAATGACATAAAGTAAAGTTGCAATATTTCAGCCATTAATGATCCCAGCCTCCTGCATACAGCAGGGCGTATGTAGCTCTACATGGATTTATCTGGTTCCATGTGCAAATGTTCACTGTTAAATTGCAGTAAAATCTGAGTTAATGATTCTGGCACTTAAAATAGAGGAAAGCACAGGGACTGTTAGTGTTCTCTCAGCTGCAGGCAGCATTTGTATTTTTGTGGATAGCTGGTGCCCTAGTACAATTTGAATTTCAGCTGACTAGGTAACTATCACATGAACTCCTCAGACTAAGAACCACAACGGATATTGGTGTAGTCACCTCCTCTATTTAATTTCTTTTTCTGATTAGAATAAAAAAACTTTAATCACTTATAAACAGATGAAGTAATACTTTTCTGGTTTTTAAGTGCCAGGTATTTCTCATGTAGATGTCTCAATGTTTCTTATTTGTCTTTTGTGATACCATTATTCTAGAGTCAGCCTAGGAAAAAGTAACTTGTTTCTCTCTCGTCTCTTCTTCTCCTATAAATTTTATGCCAGGAGAGACCAGATATTCCTTCATTTTTATATTAGCAGAGATAATAGTGAAATTTCTTGGACTAGGTAATAGTTGCCTTATCCCAGATATGGAGAAATTCTGCTTTCCCATAGGAACTGGGCAGGGGGATTAATTTTAAAATGGAGCCTGTTCAAATAATGAAAAAAGTTGGAGTAATTTCAGGGTACTAGAGACACTGGAGTAATGAAAAAGGCATTTTGTCCCCCATCTGCTGAAGAAAGGCCTCAGCATTTGCTTATGTAGAGTGGATGTATAACATGCATCACAAACTTCATAGCTGAAAATATATTAGAGTTTCCTGCCCTCCCCCCCCTCCCCCCAAGTTACCTTCTAAAAGAAAAATGGCTTGGAGCTTTCCTTACAGATGGGTGGATAATGATATCTGACCATTGTGTGTAGACTTTTCCCATAAATTGTTTCTGAGTGTGTTGGCTAATCTCTTTTTTGAATGTTCCCATTGATTTTTTTCATCAGTGATCTTTTGGCAGCTGTTCAGTTCTAAATTGCTTTTACCATTACGGAGCTTTTACTTGCACCTAATCTCACAGCAGCCATTTTCCTTAGATTAAATATAACTTTTATTGCAGCTTGCTTTACTAAATACTGCATCCTACTGTTTTCTCTGTGGTTTTCTTAAAAGAGTGTATGGAAGAGAGCCAGGAGGATCTGCTGCTGCTGATAGCTGGTCTGAAAGTTAAACCAGTGTCCTGAACAGAGAGTGCTTGAAAGGTTACAATGATGTTTCTGTGCAGGAAACAGTCTTCTTGTGACTGTGTTCCTGGATTTATTGTGGCTGACAATTTGTCTTAGTAGCAGGGTTGATGAGATTCATGTGTTCTGCCTAAGAATTGATCATGCTGTACCATATCTTTTCAATGTCTAGTAAGTACATGAGGAAAAAATACAGCTTTTTTTCCTTTCGCTGAACCCTGGTAGAAAGAGCTATAAAAGGGCTGTTAGAGGAATAGAAGCTTCCAAAGTTTATTTTTTTAGAGCATGGGAAAGTCAGTTCAATTTTTGAAGTGTGCTGGTAAGTTGGTTTCTAGGTCCTCCCTGTTGCTGTAAGCCTTCTCTGTTCTGCTCATATGCCAGTCTTAATGTGGTGACCTTTGTTAATGGGCTATTGTATGTTGAGATTAGTGTTTGACTAATATAGTGACCTCTTTTTGCTGGCAGCATGGAAGGTCATACAAATTCTGTTGCAGTACAAGGATTAATTCACTGGTCTGCAGCTTAATTGATCCTTTTTCAGTTTAAATAATCGTGGGCAAAACACATGGGATTTTTGTATCCCATGAATTACTAACTCCTTGTACCCCAGTTCTCTGGTAAGATGTTCCTTGGGACTGGGAGATGGTTGATTTAAAATAAAAACCCAAAAACACATAAAAACAGAGAACAAACCCAAGAAACCTTACACACTTTGGAATGACATTAACCACCACCACTTTGAGCTCATATTTGAATAGGTGAAGTATTGATACATTTTACGTACTGATAGATTAATGAAGCATGTAACTTTATATGTTTACTGCTCAGTGGAGACCTGTGGAAGAAGCACAGGCTTGATTGACATGGCTGTGAGGACAAGGCAAAGGGGCCTGTTCTTGGTAAACAGGACCAATGAAGCTAATAAACATTAAAATAACTGTCAGAGGAAACTATACCTGATTCTTATTGACTAATTCAGTAATTGAAATGAGTGTTAGTATAAGCTACGCTGTGAAAAAGAGTGTTTCTGTGTGCATGCATCTACATAATGTGAAAAAAAAATAAATGTGCACATTCCAAAATATATTTGGCTTAATGTGCAGTCATCTGGGCAGAGTTCATGCGGTTTCTGTTGCTTCATCCTAGCTAGTTTGCATTATAAACTTGTCCTCAGCATCTGCTTCAGCAGTGGGGGCACATGAGAGAGAGATTCTTCTGTGGATTTCTGATTCTGTTTCTCTCATTCCTTCCTCTGGCCAATGGATGTGTGAAAATGTAAAAAATAATTTCCTAAAGGAAAGTTTATTTAACCTACTGGGAAGACCTGTTGCGGTTTTGAGTATGGATGGGTTTGAAGTGCAAAACTGCAAAGAATAAAAGCAATGGAAACACAAGGTTGAGAAAGGGAACACTGAAAACAAAGCGTTTTATGGCTGGGGAGTACATTTCAGAATACTAACTCACAGGTATTTCCTCTGAACTCTAACAAATAAGTCAGATAGGAATCTTAGTTCTCTGGTTCATAATAGGTACTAGCTCACTTAAGCTTTCCTTGCTTTTAGCAGGCTTCCTGTTTCTTTTAAATACCTTCTACTTGAATGAGGAACTCAAACAATTGTCAGTAACTCCTGTAAATCTGTATATCGGCCAGTTTGTTTACAGTCTATTTAATGTCTGTGGATTTTTCTCTTCTTTATTCACCTGGAGTCCACTGACTGCTCCTGTGTTTTATAAATGCTCTTAGAGCACAGCAAGGACCTTTCAAACTAGCAAAGTAAGGGTGGCGTGTCTGGGGTACAGGGGAAGAAAAGCAGTATTGGGGGGGAAGAGAGAAAAAAAAAAAGGTGATGATAAAAATCATAGAATGTCTGGGCTGGAAGGGACCTCCACAGGTCATCTAGTCCAAGTCCCCCGCCATAATCAGGGACATCTCCAACTAGCTCAAGCTACGCAGAACTTCATCCAGCCTGATCTTGAATGTCTCCAGGGATGGGGCCTCCACCACCTTTCTGGGCAGCCCATTCCAGTGGTCTATCACCCTCATACTGAAGAACTTTTTCCTAACATCTAACCTAAATGTACCCTTTTCTAGCTTAAAGCCATTACCCCTCATCCTGTCACTATAAACCCTTGTTTAAGGGTTTAAGTCCCTCCCCTGCTTTCTTGTAGGTCCTTTAGTCTTTAGTCTGTCTTGAGCTGTTCACCTTCCTTCTCCAGCTCCTCTTCCCTTCCTTGTCCCCCAGTCCTGAAAGCCATCCACTGCCACCTTTAATCACCACTTAATTTCTTTCTTAATTATAACTGTCTGCAACTGGGAAAGATAATCATCTTCTTTTGTCATTACATCCTGACTTGGATTCTTAATTAAAACTGTATGGTGGCCTGTTGCAGAATTATGGAAGTGTTCTTGTGTGTGTTGTCGTTAACATATGATTCTGGTTCAATTCAGTTTTAAAGTAGGATTGTATTGAGTTTCAGAAAATGTTTATACCTTGGATTATTCTTTGTGCTTCATTATTCACACTGGTAACTTGTTAGAGGTGTTTGTCCTATCTTAGGAATCCATACCTGAAAGGCTGACTTATTCAAATTTACCATGTCCACATTGAAGTACAGTTACTGGATCATTCATTACAGGTTGAAGAGCATCTTGTAAATAAGAAAACTTAAAAATTAATTAAAGAATTAAGTGAAGAATGCCTGTGCAAACTCTCTTTGCATGTATGCCCCTAAAGACAGATGAGAGACAGGTAATTACAAATACCAGTAATGCAGAACTATTCTTACCTTTATCATGTTCTTTTTTTTTTTCTTTTTTTTTTTATTTGATACATATAGTGCAGAGTCATTAGTAGAATAAAATTCCTAGCAAAGCATAAAAGCTTTTTGCGGGCATGTTTATTTAAAACATCTCTCCAGTAGCATAGAGTAGTTTAACATAATAATGTTACAGAGCTGTAACCAAAGACTAAACAGGATATTAAGACAATAGTGTATTTATGTTCTTTATAACTTAACAAAGATACTATGGTTTAATTTCTTTATTTAGTGAGGACACCAGACTTGTTTGCTTATGGCTCTTAGAATATAAAAGTTCATATAATTTGACTATATCTTCTGAATACTTTTTCAGCTCGAGATGCTGATGAGAGAGAGAAGTGGATTCATGCTTTAGAGGACACCATTCTCCGCCATACCCTCCAACTTCAGGCAAGTTTCACTTTCACTTTCAACTTGTTCTATTTTCTTTTTTACCAAATCAACAAAATACAATGGTCTGACTGCTAATTTCAAACAAATCCTGTATAATATCTGGTTGTTCTATAGCCTGTACAACCAGATATAGCATCACATCAGTATAGGTACCTGAGATTAGGTTCAAGTCTCTTGTTACTATTTTCTTGTCTTACCATCATGAAAAGCCAGCTTTCCTTTATTAGTTTGTATTCTTAATTGGTGATTTCAGATTTATTGTTGTACATGTAGTTTTTTTAAAAGAAAAATTGGGAATTAGTCCTTTTGGGGTCAAGCCTATTGTGTATACACAACCTAATTTTAAATGAAAATGAGGCAGCAGCATTGAACCTCTTTCTGGAGGACAGATATGCCAAACAGCTTATGGCTGAGTCCAGTGTGTAAACTGGATGTCAGTATTTTTTGGTATAAAACCAGATGGTTGTATTGAGAATGGTTCTTAGCATTAGTTTTATAAGATCTATTTCTGTTGATATTGTAGAGTTGGACATGTCTATAAAACTTGCTAAACCTTTGTTTTTTGCCCTGGAGAGAAACACAAACTCTTTATAAAGGGGATTTCCTCCTGCTTGGTTTGTACCATGAAGGTGTCTGATGACAGTGTGGAAATCTTCAGTCAGGTCTTCACTGTTTGGGTTGGCAAGGGAGGTAGGTCTTTTAATGACTAACACGGTGTGAGGAAAGATACAGTAAAGTCCTCAATATCGCAGAAAGAGAGGAAGCTTATGAAGACTGATTTAATGACATCTGCCCAATCTAATGAGTTAGAACAAACTTGAATTTATCCCGTCCAACTTTAGACACCTCTACTATCTCAGTCACTTTCCCTTAGTTTCCTGCTAAACAGTGGTTTTCAACCTTTTTTTGACTTATTAAAGATCACTGTAAATTTTTCAGTGGATAGGAAATTCCTGGATAGGAATTCCAGTTTGACAATCAGCTTTGTATCCCTGGTAACATGTCATGGATATTTTAGAAGTAATCTCTCCATCTGGACACGGTAGCTGACCACAAACTGAAGAACTCTGCTATGCAGTTGGTGTGAGGAGATGGAGAATTAGTATCTAGAGACCACCACATGGATTTAGAAGGGCTGAGCTCCCTCCCAAGGGATCCCTCTTTCCCCATTCTCAGCTTGGAGAGGGAAAGTGAATAATTTCAGGCAGGTCTGAAATGAGGTAAAAGGAAGTTTGAACTCAGTGATCTCCAGAGGTCCCTTCCAACCCCTAACATTCTGTCAGTCTGTGCAGTTTTCTCTACCTGGAAGACTTTTTATGGCTTGGAGATAGAGTACAGAAATGAAACATCAGAGTACACTCTGGTTTTATCAAAACATACACTTCCATGCTGTCTAGAAATTGTGATAGTAGTTTGTGGACAGATACAGGTTTCATGAGTGCAGCAAATAATGGAAACGTTTTTTGTTGCATAACTTGTTCACGTTCTGGGATTTTTTTTCAAGTAAGTGTGACGTATTTAGGTAAAAAAGCCTAAGTTAGTAATTTACCTAGTAATGTTTGAAGGAATCATTAAATCTGAGAATTACTTCTCAGATTCCTGAGAAGCACACCCTCATCCCTCTTACACACGTTGACCGCTGAGCACAGTACCTTGTGGGGCACTGCTGCGTGTCCTCCATTCATTTTCAAGGGCCTTTTTCACCGTGGCGGCCACGTACCCGCTTTGGTTTGCGGCTTGACTGGAGCACGGCTCGCTCACCCCTCGGCTGGGAAAGCTGCGGGCAGGGCGG
>NW_008593911.1:0-1651 GCF_000691845.1 Merops nubicus | reverse complement strand
ATTCAACTCAAACTGTGCCTTGGCCTTGATCATTACCTTAGACTTGCAAGAAAGAAAAGTTGAAAACAGACATCTTGACTTTCTGTGGCTTTTAAAAACATTGCTGGAGCTGCAAACTGGTATTGCAGGCTTTGGGCATTTTGGTGAATACTTCATAACAACTGCGGCTGGAGCAGTAGCATTGACAGGTCTCCATGAGGTATGAAAATCCATAATTTGAACAGACTCAAATCCATTATCCTTTACCTGTAGGTGATATAGGGCGCATTTATTGTATATACCTTCCGCCCACCACACAGATCAGTCTGCGTGTTACAGGCATTTTACACTTATCATGCTTATATTTTGGGCAGTAATTTTCTACATCAAGATGCAGAAGCCCTACAGGCAGTGTTGCAAGTAATCACATGGTTGTTGTCTCACAGTAATTGCACAGATAATTGTTCTGATTATGCAGTGAATATGAAATTCACTGCCCTCTGGTGAAAAAAAGAGCCATTTTCAATTCCATAAGGTAATAGTTTACATATGAGTCTTCTAGTAAATACTAGAATATCCAAGGCAATGTGCATTTTGTATATATTTAATTTGAGGTCATTATGAAAAGAAGATTTTATTAATCCACCCTAACATTTTTGGTGTCTGCACTTAAGAGTAAAATGCTTTATAAGGCAGTGCTGGTTCTCCTGGGTGGAGAACCTGACAGTCTGGGAAATTCATATTTTTTAACTAAGTGCTCAAGTACAATATAAAGATTTTTACAATAAAAGATAAATTCTACAGATAAAATCTGGCAGGACAGACCAAGCTCAAGGGCTAAGAAAGTCATTTATGAGATTTGTAGGGTGCCAGAGCTCTCATGCTTTCCTCCCCTCATTGTATTCATGCTAGGCTCCCTGTCAACTGAGACTCCCACTTAAAAGAAGTTACCTTAGAGCTGAAAGTGCAAGGAGAAAAGCCCGCTACAAACTACAGCCCACTTTGTCCTCGAGACTGTGTTCACTTGTGCCAAACACAGTTGCCTAGAAAACAAGAGGCCTGTTTCAAAGAAGTCACAAAGCTTTGCAATTCAATTCTATTGCACTTCTTTATTCCCCTATTAGGGAGAAGAAAAAAAAAAAAAAAAAAACAGAAAAAAAAAGAATAATCCCTGGGCACCTTCAAGTAATCTGTAAAGTGTGGAAGTAAAGTTGCATGACTGGACTCAAACACAAGCTTTTCAAAATTCTAGCAAGATATTTAATTTTGTTCTTCCCCCTATCCTCAGGAAATTTGATTTGTACAAACAACACTTTCAAAAGGAAAAAAAAAATATTAAATCAAAAAGTCTAACTGAAAGGAAGGTTTATTTCCTCCACTCTTTTCCAAATTTACAAGTACAAATATGAGCCAGATCTGGATTTCAAAAATTTGGAAGTTTTATTGTGAATAAGGGTAAAGCTTGGTGAACGTTTGCATTCACACTCACCAAACTGCACAACTGACAGATCTTTCATGATGGGAGTGAAGAAGCACAGTGGCTGCAAAATAAACAAACTAATTAACAAGATATAGTTTTAAAGCTCCATCCTTGGAAAGCAGCATGACAGTAACAGAGATTACACTCCAGTCTAGAGGTCTTGCAGAGAGGGAATCATAGAATCATAGAATC
>NW_008593910.1:0-7174 GCF_000691845.1 Merops nubicus | reverse complement strand
GGATTAAGGTCCCGACGCTCCGGGCACGAACGTGTTTATAAAGCACTGCCCTCTTCTGGCCCGCGGCGATCGGCCTGATGAGCTCCGCAGCTCGGAGGGCTCACGGAACCCCGTTCTGCTGCTATTACGGATGCCACTGAGCATCACTCTGTGAAGGCTTCTCAGGTCAGTGGTGCGTTGCCGTACTATATAGAAACATAATAAAGCCCCCTCTTCTGTACACCATACTAACCCTTCTCTAAAATACTTGCCGCTCTGGAAAGAAAACATCCTTAGCATCTAGTTCCCAGTAGGGAATGCTCCAATGGTGTGTGTATGATGGCCTAAAATTCATGTTATTTTAGGTATGAGTTTGAAAAACATTTACAGTTCTAAGATACCTCTCTCCAAAACTATGTATGACCATAAATATTATGGTCATAGCTTTTTAACAAGCTTGAAAATGCGTTCCACCACATGCAGCTTCTCAATGAGTAATTTTCATTTTGCTCTATGAAATGAAAAAAAAACCACCTAGCCTGCTTGTTCCAGTCCTTGAATTATTCCCAATGGAAAGTCACAAAAAGAGGGATTAGTAGGAGCACTGCACCTGAGTTAGTAGACAAATCAGTATCTGAAGAGAATAATTTCAACTGAATAGTAACACTTTAAAGGTTTTTCCTTTTGCAAAATGCTTTTCCTAAGAAGCAAAGGGATTGGAAATGGAGCAGCCACCTTTGAGGAGTCAGTTGTAGTGTTCAACTATGCCTCAAGGGAAAGATCAGAAGAATTTCTAGTAAATATTGCTTATTTAGCATAATTTTACTCTGCCAGTTTCTAAGGAACCTATTAAATTAATATCTAAGTGCTGCATAGGGATTACAGCAAATATCAGTGTCTGCCTAGAAGGGACAGTAAGTTATCTGTTCCAGCCTGGTTTTATTGCACCCACATATAATTCAGAGCTGTAGGCTGTATTTTCTTCTACTTTGGGCTAAGGTAAGAAAGAGTGCTTCTTGCAGAACAAGAATAAGGTAACACTTGCAGGGCTTTGCCTAGTCCTTCTGAGTTTGGGGCTTGCTGATTACAACAGTGGGCTTTTTCCAATTCTCAAATTTTTATGTAGGGTAGGACCTGTTAAAAAATGAGTTGTGTACAGTGAACCAGGACTGCTGCTGTGAGTATCTGGAGGACCAGAGGGAACAGCACGAGTGCATCTGTTCAAAGCTTTTGCACTGGTAGATCTCCATTGATGTGTGCAGCAGAAACAGAAGAAGTCACAAACACCAGTGTACTACATTCTCATTAGCTCCAGCTAGTTAGGCTGCACTTAGGGTGGGAAGTGTGTCTTTTGCAATCATTCATCCCGAGCCAAGTAGCAGATAGTGATCTAGCCTGAGGACAGCCAGTTGTATGTACATGAGAGAAACACTGGGGGAGTTTCTTTCTTCTTGGCAGTTGCTGGTCTTTGAATGTACAAGGTCAAACATGTTCAGTCTGTGTGTCATGCTTGAGCAAATACAGGAGAAAAGGCTCACATTCCTCCAAGCCTTTTCTGTAGTCTTCCTTGAAATTCCTTCATCCAAGTTGCTTTTTGTTTAATTCTCACCACATACAGCTCTACCAGCTCTACCTGCGTGGCATGTTACTGGTTTATACTGGTGTTAGCCTTAATACTTACCTCTGTATGCCAAGTGGTTCCTTCCTAGCCACGTAGCTGTGTGACAGAGTTCCTGTGAGACTACAAAGAGTTGCCTCTGTGGGATTCAGAGGTGAAGAAGTGAAGCTGGACGCTCATCACATTTCAAGTGATCCCTGCTAAAAAAACCCACACAATTAGATTTAAGCATGAACTCTATTTAAGCGCCATAACATTTCGATAGGCATGATCTTTCTCTGCTGGATGCCACCTGCCCTAGTCATGCATTACCAGTTTGTCAAATACTTTACACTTACTGTGAGACATTTTAAATTAAATGAGATACTTTACACAAATTGAAGTAACATAAATAAAATTCCTATTTCAGTTCTTTGAAGACTCATTCTCATAGTTGGAAAACAATATAAATAGAAATACCCTACAGATTTTCAAAGCAATTATCTACTTAAAGCAATTTCACTACTGGTTTTAGTAAGCAAAATATTGTAACATTACATTGTTGAATTATTTTATCAGTAAGACTGCTGTATGTATAATCTTTAAATGTTTCTATACTTGGTATGTACAAACTTCCCATCTATTCTAAGTTATTTACTACTTGTTTAATGAAACCTTTCTCTGTGGCTTTTCCAGAATCAGACTTAAAAGGGCATAAAACTTGCCTGTCTGTGAATCTATGCACATACATCTACTCTGAGAACACAATCAGATACAACCATTTATGTATATGAGTGATCACAGCTCTCAGTTTTCTGCAAACTACACAGGAAAGTATAATTTGCAATTTTTATCTAAACTTAATTTTTATGAACTAAGTTGATACCATTACACTATACATACCACATTGTATATACTTGTAATAAGGTGGAAATAAACACTGTATTGACCAATTTAGACCAATTTAGCCAGGTCTGGCGTATTTACACCACCGCATTTTAAACAGCGTTGTTGAGCCAGCAAGAGCACAGGCTGCTGGTTTTATGTGGGTGTCACGCTGTCATCTGAACTGTGTCCAGGACTTACCGGGCACATGGAGCCTAATGGATCCATGGCACGTCTGTTAGTGGCTGCTCCTGGGGCCAGACTATTCCACAACCAGTCATCAGGTCATTTCCCTCCTAATCCTCCCGAGAACAATGTGCCTCTTTGTGACAGTTTGGCATAGGGTTCGGACTGGTCAAACCCTGTTTACTCTCCAGTTACTTCCCCGTAACTAACCTGTTAATTGCTGTGCCATTGCCAAGGTGTGGAGGACTTTCCAGCAGGGCAGGCTGTAACCCTTGCTGATGGGGTTTTGCTGGGGAAAAAGTCCAGCAGAAGCCCCAGGGTTAGCTGTGGGGACCCCAGAGCCCTATGCCTGGACTGCCCACCTCATGGTGGGACTGCTGTATGACCCACCTGGCTTTCTTCTGGACCACACCATCCGCCCCACTGCAGGAGAGACAGGTTGTGTTGGAGGCTGTGGCACTGACTCACCTCTCACACAGAGCAGGGAAGTCGTGTCACTTGTTACGTTACATATCTGCCTGTGGCTGGAAGTGCTTTAGGATCCCAGTCCATCTAGTCTCCTCACTGTCAGCTCAGTCTTAAACTATGACATCGTATCACTGAGCAGCACGAATAGAGCTGATGCTAAGGCAGGAGCTGGTCATATAAATGAAACACCTCTGCATTGAAATTCCTTGTCTAGGTGAAAGCTTTCTTGTGCAGCAACCACATCCAGCAAGAGAAAGTGCATGCAGAGATGAAGTAAAGGAGGCTGAGCTGGCCCTGCTGGGAGGAATTCTCAACGTGAATAAAATGAACATCCATGCTATTAACACCCGATTTTTTTAAAAGAGTTGGTGGCAGTAGGAAGAGCTGCAAACGCTTGGGGACCAGAGACAATGGAAAGAAACAGACTAAAGAGGCTTTGTTTTACCACCAGTTTTGACTGGAATCAATGATGACTAGGTCAGGATGTGCATTTGTGTTTCCTTTCTCAAAACTGAGTTGTGTGGTTCTTGTGGTAATCCAATAAGAGGAAAGTCTTGGGGAAGACCGGAGGAAGGCAGACGGTACAGCCTCCACTAAACGCCAAGGAGGTCGAGCATGTCATTAAGATGTGGCCAGTGCACCCATGTAACTTATGCTGTTGTCAAGCAGAAAAAGAGAAAGAGGCCACAAGTTTCGGAATATTTGGATAACTGAAGATCTGAGTCAAAGGTCAACAAAAAGAGCTGAGTGAATGTCCTGTGAACATCCAGCTGAAAGAGGGCTGGAGAGAGGCACACAGGAGTACATCAGTGGATAGTACATCTGAGGACAGAAAGAAGGGAAGACACAAAGAAGGAACTACCAAAAACAAAAGCCCAGGCTAACTATGAGCGGTCCAGTCAGACACAGAAGGTGACACAGAACAATTTGGCAGTCAGGCAGTTTGACACAAACAATTTCAAGTTTACATGTCCAGCAAATTAATGAACAAACCCCTTGAGCAAATTTGTATCGGCTGCTTGAGTTTATACTGGCTGAGTGCATCAAATCACTAAACCATGATGGTTTTTATTTGGTACTGGATGCCCTAAAACCCAAATTACTGTTTTATAGCCTGCAGCATGGGAAATGTGCTCACTGGGTGCTTCTGACAATTACAAAGTGGTTTAGAAAAGGAAGTTTATACAATAATATATTTGTGAATATTCTGTTCTAGCTGACTTAAGTTGTTTATCTTCCCAGTAACTAAAAATTTAATTTGCTCAAGCACATTGCTTCAGATTTCCTCTGTCAGTAGATAATCCTTAGGCTTTTGAGAATAAGTTTTTCAGAAGTCTTTGAGAAAGTAATTACAAAAATCAGATGGGTACTTGAACTATTTTTTTTTTTTTTAAAAAAAAGAAGGTTGTACAGCTGAAGAGGTAAAATATGCACAAGACTCAACCACCTACATAGTCTTAAACATAAGCATTATCTGAACTTACAACTCCCTAACAATTACTTGTTTCAGGTCAGTTATCCAACAGTTTGGTAACAGTGCTCAGCAGCAGCAGTTCCTATATATTTCAGTAGGAATTCTGTAATTCAACAGTTTGGATAATGAGACATGCAGTGTTTAAAAATGGTCACTGATAGCTGCTTCATGCACATTTCTATTTTTATTAGATATTAGTAGTAAGCAAAGATGATCAGAAATGCATTAAAAAACTTTTGTCACTTCTTTATAACCTTTAATATATTGGTATTTCTGGGTTTGTTTCTCTCCAGGATACCATGCAGCTATCCTCTGTTATTTTTTTTCAATAGTGGTGTTTCTGCTTAGCATTTTATTCTTGTTGTATTTATTAGGAGAATGGGTAAATAAAGTACCAAATCCACCAAATTAAATATGCTTTCATGTTTAGGTTATGGTCTTCTGTTCTATTTTCACCCAACTAACAGTGCTTATTCTTCACTTTACGCTACCCACTTTATATTGCTCCCATTTACCTGTGTATATTCTTCATGCTCCTTGTTGCACTCCTGTTTTCTTAAGGAAAAATAGGAACACATTACCTCAGTCTTTAGTTGAAGTAAAAACCTCCAGGTCAGTTGTTCTTACATGCATCTTGCTCACTTTGACTGTAGCCACCGCTGGCAGAAGCTGCAGCAGCAGCAGCTTTCAGCATTGGCCAGGAAAATGTGTTTGACTACTCAGGAATTATTTAGGCAGCGCTTTGCTACTGCACGTGTGTATTAGAATTTGGGAGTCTCAGTCTAGGTCATCTTCAGTCCAAGAGCATCTCTCCTTTCTGAGCACCTCGTAAGAGCTGAATCCTGATCACAGCATTTCTGTCTTAGATTTAGGATTCCTGGCTGTCACCTGCAAAGAAGGAAAACAATCTTTTGAATGACTTCAAGTACATGTGCTTTAATACTCAGTGAATTCATTTTTATGTTCTAGAAGAAAGTTTTCCATCTATGTGATGTGTTAAAATTAACTTTGTTTGATATATGTATACCTGTGGTGTTTTTTTTAACCTAAAGAATATGGAAACAGTAGCCCTTATTATTTTATACATTTCTTTTTAAAATCTGCTGTGCATTTCACTGGTAGTAAAGAAAAATGTTCTTCCACAATGCATCTCTTTTAGAATATTCCTGCATTCCTTGCAAACTATGAAACAACCTTAAAAAAAAAAGGTACTGTATGTTTTATTTTAGTGACAGAGCTATAGCATGAAAAAGCCAGCATATCTATCTTTGCAACAAAGTGATACACCATGTTCTTATAGAACAGCTAGAGAGAATACATTTTCTTGAACTGTGTCTCATAGTAAGCTCATGCCAAAGCTGTTCCTGTTCTGCTATAGAATTGTAATAACAACTCACCTTCTTTAGTTAGTTGTTTTTTTACTGAGCTTTGTTATTCCACATATGCTCTTCTGCTGGAAGCTTTTATATCAGAAAGCCTTTGAAGACTGGGAGTAGCTCTTTAGTAGTAGTGTGGTTGAAAATAGTGTGGTTTCTTTTACCTTGGCTGTTACTGCTGCTCACATTCTTTTGTTTCTGGGTGGTAAGTCCAATGAAATTTGTAAGGTGTTCATGAAAAGGCAGTACACATTATCCAGAAATTTGCAACACAGCATCAGTTTCTGTCCCATTCAAAATTGTCCTTCCTCTTTGGTCTCCTCAAAAGTTAGAAAATGCGATTTATGTACCACTACCTGTCCTAGAACTTTTTGAAACTTTATTTGACACTAAGCATCAGAATCCCATTTACTTTGCAAGGAGTTCTAAAGTTACCTCTTTGCCCAAAGACACAGATACCCTTACAGGTGGTTCTGTGTTCCTGTTAGCTTTTGAGACATATTGGACACTCTACTGAAACATGACATTTTTCTGCTGAGTTCGTTTTTTCTTGTGATTCATGATAGGGAAGCATGGAAGTTCCTCTTTTACTTCAAATCTTACCCTTAGAACTAAAAGGTACCTGTTAGTTCCAAAAGAATGCATGTGAATTCCTCAGGTGTTCTAACTTTCTTTTTTCTTTTTTTCTTTTTTTTTTTTTTTTTTAGTTGCTTATTATTTTCTATAATTTCCCTCAAAATATTCTGGATTTGGTTCTCTGGGACATGATGACGAAAGAGAACACTAGCATAAAGACTGAAAACACATTGAAATAACTTGAAGTCAGAGAACAGTTACGGAGATCAGTGACAAATGTATCATTCTTTCTGACATTTAATTCTCAAAATAAACAGTTTTCTTCAGCTTTCCAGTCAGAAGGTCTGTTCTCCCAAATAAACAAAGCTACCAACTTTTTGAGTTGCTGTGCAGTATTGAAGTGAACTCGGAGCAAACAATCCTTTCCTTTCTGTTATTTTTTGTTAAAATACAGCAAAGCAGGAACGTGCCAGCTCTCGGATTACCCTACAGACAGAGCACAGCTACAGGCCACACAGGCAGGCGCGCTAACCCGCCCATGGGAACGCAGCGCAAGCTACAGCGCCCAGACGCAACCCCCGGCGCAGGCTGCGAGCTGGAAGCTGCTTCACCGAACCGGCACGGCGGCTCCGA
>NW_008593909.1:16504-27765 GCF_000691845.1 Merops nubicus | reverse complement strand
GGCCAGGGGCGGGTTCCAGGTCAGGCTGGGCCAGGGGCGGGTTCCAGGCCGGGGGTTCTGCCAGGCCTGCGTGGAGCAAGCTGGGGTGGCAGTGCAGAGACCATGCGGTGATCATACAGATGTTAATAAAACTTCAAAAACAAGTCAGATCCCCCTGCAGAGGTTGAATGCAATGAGGATAGCTGCTTACAAGGAACGCTTTG
Organism: Merops nubicus; assembly: GCF_000691845.1. Classification (NCBI taxonomy): domain Eukaryota; kingdom Metazoa; phylum Chordata; class Aves; order Coraciiformes; family Meropidae; genus Merops; species Merops nubicus. Next base: position 27,562 of record NW_008593909.1, on the reverse strand, counting down.
ATGTTTATGCCTAAAGCTTGTATCTAAATGAAATGAATATTGTTTTTCATAATTAAGAGTTTGTGGGGGTTTTCTTCAATTTTATTTTCTTGAAGATAACTGAGTGCCGGAGGTTATTTGGAAAGTTTAGCATCATAATACAGAAGCAGCCAATTAATCGTTTATGGGCACTGTTGCTGGGACAAACAATGATGGTGGAGAGTTGTGCATTAAGGTTATCATTCCCACTGCTGCAGAAGCATTACCTGTGTTTTCTTTTCTCTTTTAGGAGCTTTTCCCCCACTGCAGGGTCAAACAAAAGCTGTTTCTCGGGAGATGACCCTCAGTAACCTGTGGCTAGTTGGCATACAGTCACTTGCGTTTTTGTCAGGCGGTATGTGGTATTGCATCTTCCGGTATTTTTATCATTGCCTATTTTAAAAGTGGAATGGGACCTGAGGACACAATGGGAATCCAGGCTTTTGCAAAGAGTTTCATGTTGTATGTGCAAATGTGAATATTCGAGAGTAAAGGAAAATACTGGACAGACTGTTGCCTCTCTCTGAGGAAATTTTAAACTCCACTAAAAGTGAAGAGCAGTAACATAGTGACCTGATGATGTGTTATTTTGAGAATTGTGTTTTTAAAAATGTATACTCTCACCCACACTTAAGCAAATCCAGCATTTGGACAAAAGGTGCAGTCGTACAACCGCCATAAAAGAATGTCTGTGACAAGAAAGTTCTGTCAACACAAGTATTTCTTGACATTGTAGTTAGATCTCAGAAAATTCAGCAACGTGTCTCCTCAGTAGTCTGTACAGCATTGGTGTGGTAGAGATTCCTCGTTTGCACAACATGTACTTTATTGCAACTCATTGTGCTGGAGTCAAAGATACTCGACACAACTCAGCTGGTTGCGGTATCTTTGCAGCTATGCTCAGCAGTTGTATTAGACACATTGATCTAAAACCTTTGATCTAAAACCATTTGATCTGGACCAAAGTCCAGTGTCAGGTGTGTTTTGTGAGGAATTGATCCTCAAAAAGGCATCATGGCATCATAGTGTGATTAAAAGCTATCCACATTTGATGGATCAGCCCATCGCTGCTGTGGTCGTGTGCTGCCACTATCTTGTATTCGGAGGAAACTTGGGAAATATGAAGTCACTTGGGTTTTTTTCCCTTTTTGTTCAGAATGCATCTCAGTGATCATAATCAGTTTTCAAAATGCACTTTTAAAGGTGAAAATACAGTGAAAATATAGTGAAGGAAAGATATAAAACTTAATAGGGGAAAGCTTTGTCACACGTTGGAAGCCAGCGCAGTTCTGTTTCTGAAGGTCTGCTGGTGATTTTTAGCCACCTTTGTATTTTGTATACTGCAATCCAACCAAGGTGACCTTTGAGTGGTTTATAGAGGCCTTTATCTCCCCTGCTAGTTGCAACAGCAGTAAATATACTTGTGGGAGAGTTTTAAATAATTCAATGCCAACTATCTTAATGTTTTGCTCAGGAGCAATAGAAGAAAAACTAGTTTATTAGAAAGAAAAGGATAGATATAATTGTTATCATAAATCTGTAGTAAGATACTGCTGCAAAAAAAACCAAAAAGCAGAGTAAATATTCTGAATTCAAACTGCGTGGAGGGCAACATTAATTAGCTCACCATCATGCTAAAATCTCTAATGGAAGAAGGATTACTTGAATTTGAAGGCAGACTGGAACAGAACACACTTTCAGATATGTAATAGAGGATACTTTTGAAAGGCTGTTAATGTCTTAGGCTGTCTTACTTCTGGCATGTCTAGTTGGCACTGTGTTTATGTGATTATCCACAGATTGGAGAGAGCTGTTCTTAAAATAAAATTAATCTCTCTAAACACAAGCAGGATAGCCAGAACTTCAGATGTTGGCATACTGCCTTTTACGGAGTCATTTTACTGAGAACAAAGCAAGCCCTCAAGCCTCCCGATTTGGCTCTGAGTTAAGAATATTGATCCCCTTTCTCTCTCACTACATGGACCACAGTGGATAGCGTGCAGAAACAAAACCTAGCCAGTATTCCATTTTTGGTGTTGGGTTTGGGTTTTTTTTGAGGGGAGAGCCAGAAGCATACCAAAATATGAGACATTGCCAATTCCCCTGACTTAATGGAAAAATACGTAGTCAAATACCCCATACCCTCCAAAGGAATAGTTTTATCCTAAGGTATCTCAGCGGGAATGGCTGCAAAATTTTACACTGGAGGAAGTTCCCCTAAACTGTGAGTCCCTTCGTTGACTTAGAAGAGCCTCTGTAGCTGGAAGGCAAAGAATGGGCTTTGCCTACAGTTTCTTGTTTTTAGAGAAGATACTAAATCCCATCCCACCCAGTCACACACCTGAATTCTGGTGTAGTGTAAAATCCACTTAAACAGAGGTACGCCCTGAAAGGGAGGCAGTCTTGGGAGTATTCAGTTTGTTTGTTTGTTTGTTTGTTTTTTCTGTTGCTCTTGCTGAAGTATAGCTGATGGAATGAAAGTATTTAATCTGCCATTTTACAGGAGGGTGTCTGGGCAGCCTGGTGCCATGACCGTGTAAGTGGTTGTTTCTGCTGCACATGGGCATAAATGGACTCTCAAACCTCAGAACGTAGATGGCAAGCTACTTATTGCTGTCCTCCACCAGGTGGTTTGATCAGAATCACAGAGGTGCCCATAGAACAGCTGGTTTTGTTTTGAGCTAGAACAGCATGGAGGGATATAAAAATGGAAGTTTATATAAGCAGATTGCACAGCAGTAACTCACATCAGGAGATTGTTCTTTATAGACCCTGTGAACTCCTTGTAAGAGCCTATTGTTTTTTCAAATGCAGTTGTTTGGGTTTGTTTGGGTTTTTTTTCTCCAGTGGATTGCAGTCAGTACTGAGCATTCACGTGCTGCATAAAGAATTTAGTAATGCACAATAACATTTCAGATAATCGTTTGATTTATCTGGTCCTGTTAATTTTCAGTTTTTCCGTTCAGTGGCTCTTACTAGTTTGAGGCATTTGTTTTCAAGCACTGATGGTTGTTTTGGTAGGGTGAGTAAACAGTATTAGGTCTTAGGCTTCTTTCCTGCCTGCACTGGAGGATGTGAAGAGAGCCCAGCTCCTTACAGCTGAGTTGCTGTAGATGACAGTGGAATGAAACCATTGTTAAAAAATTCCCAAGTACCCTCCCAGAATGAAATTGGATGAAAAAGTCTTCATGAAAGAGAATGAATTGGATAAAACAAATGTGTTTTTCTACTAAGGGAAAACCATAAAATGGATAGAATATATAGGAAATGCAGTGCTAAAAATATCATGCTGGTCAAGCATGTTGGGAGCTTAGCAAGCTAGCTTGTCAAACACAAATTCCTGTTGGTTCTACCTTCTGGCAGTTGGCAAGTGTTACGGATGCAGCAGGCGTTTTCCTGCGCCATCTGTGGGCTTCCTCATCTGAGGACTTCAAAATGTGTTTGATAGAAAATTCTGTTAATGAATCATACAGTTGATCATAAAATGGTTAATATAACTTCAAATTTGTAATAGAGAAATATAACAGGAGAATATATAAAGTTATAAAGAATGAAAAATTCAGAGGAAAGAAAACAAACTGCTAAGTGAAAGCTGTTGTATGCAGAACTGAGAGAACCTACCAATTGAAGTGTACTGCAAATAAAGACACTTCTCTGCCAAGGTTGTATACAAAACATCTGAACATTTCTATGTTTAATTGTTCGTAAACAAGCTGTTACAACTAAAACAATGTAAGTCCTGATGGTTTAGTGTTACTGCTCTTTGAATAACCATTCCGTGCAGAGTGTCTGCCTACTCACAGCGAGTTTTCTGCAGTGCCCTTTGGCGAGTGCACCTTCCTTACAGGTTCTCTTTTGTTCCACGTGTGGCTCTACCAAGTATTGCAACAGAGATGCCTCTTGCAGGAGTGATGGTTTTTTTAAGTTGCTCTCACCAGATTTTTGAAAAGCAAGATTTCAATTTACCTTGCTCACTGGGAAATTAAAAGCTTCCTTCTCCCTCCTCCACCCCCAGCAGCAAAACCAAGTTGCATCTAATTGCAGTAAAAATACTATGAACACTGTGGTTCTGTTCATTATTCAGTTGTTTTGCATACGATGTAACTTTTTTTGGTCTGACACTGCCATAAAGTGCTGTTAACTTTTTTCACTTGTTTGTACAAGACAATATAGATACCGATCACTGTGTGTGACAGGATTGAGCTGCTTCTATTGCCTTGACATCAAATTTTTGGGACCAAAGGTATTTAAAGCTGGGATTCCCAGATTCTGAGATCAGGGTTGGGTGCATTCTCTTCATAGCCAGCTGGAGGTGTTTTGGTGGTCTGATACAGTCACACAAAATAGTTCTACATCTGGGTTCCTGTATGGTTTGGAAATAATGGAGCCATATGAAATAAAGGGTTGTTTTGCAAAATCATGTGTTTGATTGTTTATCTGCTTTTTTAAAAAATGGAACAATTGGAAGAGCAAAATTGAAACCATATTCTGATTTAAAATTTCTGCATACATTATGAACAATTCTGAGTAGCTTTATTTTTTTCTCTGTGAACACTAGACTATCTGGCTGTCATACAAAAGAAGTCTTTGGAAGAATTCTATGCATTTTAAAGTTAAACCTTTTATCATTGGATAATGAAGTAATTGTTCACTGAACATCTGTCCTGTTAAAAGTGAGTTAGTTCCTTAAAATTACTCTACAATGGTGTTCATTTTGTATAATAAAAACTCATTTTCTTGATACTAGTTATTTTCACCTGTGATTTTCTCCTTCCCTCCTGTTATCTGCATTTTTGCTTTGTATGATAAAATGGATGCAGAAGCCTGTAGAGACTTGATGATTTTCCAAGGGGCTGGTCACATTTTGAATTATTTTACTTGAATTTATTTCAGTGGATTTTTTAATCAAATCTTTCCAGCAGCCAAGATGTTTTTCAGAAATGTAGATGGAAACCAGAAGCAGCATTTCTCTACAGAGATTATCAAGTGTCTTTTCCCATTATTTTTGTGCGTGTGGCAAAAATAAAGTTGATTGTTTTTTTTTCAAGTTTGTTTCATGTGCTTCTGATACATAGATGAGATGATTTTCTTTGGTTGTATTTATTGTGCCTATACCTAATCTGATGCACCATCTCTGTTGTGCTTACCATACACAACAAATAACAAAATAATATGTCGATTCAGTATACAGCAGCAGTGTAAATTTGTGACAGATGATGTTGTTTATTAGAGCTCTTATCAGGAAGGACACGGAGACAAATGTTCCTATGCCAGAAGGAGGTGAAGTAGTGGGGAGGAGGGGCAAAAGCAGCTTCTGCAGCCCTTGCTCACTCCAGCATCCACTGGAAACTTTGCAGCTCACTGCATAGCAATGAGACCCCTTGAAGTTTCTGAGAGTTGAGGGCACACCAAGACCAGAACCTGGGCCCCCACTGACCCTAGACTGCCACCCTCCTAGCTGTGATCATTTTGTATAGTGGTTTATACAGAGGTCTGTTTTTAAACACCCTGAGCTAGGTGAAGCCCTGTGGGGCAGAAGGGGGCCATTTGTTCTGCAGCCCTGGCGCCTCAGTACCGCCAGCTCTGAGCTCCTTGTCCCCTTCCGTGTTAGCGGCTGGCACGCGGTCCTGCGACACGCCACGAGGGAAGGAGCAGCTCCTTGGGCACAGGAACAGGGCCTGCACCATCCCCCAACAGCACCCTGGCTGTAGGTACCTCCACCTCTTTGTTTTCTTTCTGGGGTTTGTCTTATCTTGTGTGGTAGTTTTCTGTGAGGCGTGGAGGGGAATCAGGGAGGGAGAAAGCAGGAGGGGAAGCTTGAAATCTGGATACTGAGACACTGGTGGGGGATCCAGTGCTTACCATCTCTGCTGTCATACTGAAAAAGCCATTTTTTTTAATTCCTGCCTAGTATGAAATGTTTGTTTTTAAAAAATCCTTCCTGCTGGAAACAAAAATGTGGTGTTTTTTTAAAAAAAAAATCCCTCTTTTGGCTATGAGAATGTCAGCTGTATGAGTTGTGACCATATCATGACATGCTGATCAGATATAAATAAATCTTTATCTCTCAGGACTCTACCTTTTATTTTTATGCTCTGGCAACTGTCACAGGTTTTCCAAAGGGGTGCTTTGCATTTTTAGATAACACTAATTTCAGCTGGGGCAGCAAATGAGAAAGGTGTGTGACTGTCACCTGTGCTTACTCAGGTGCAAAAAGAAACATCTGTTGCTTTAAAAAGAAAAAGGATCTCCCTGTGCAATGTGCTGAAGGGACTGCTGCAGGTGAGCTCGAGGCGTGGCTGGGTGGGGAAGGGGATTGCTGCAGTAAGGTTCCAGTGCCAGGTGCTTCTCTCCCTCCTCCCCCTGCTGCAAGCTCCAGAGTTCTTATGGGATGGCACATGGAGCCCGTGGGCAGCTCTCTGGCAGTAAACGAGTGGCTTCTGTTAAAAGCAGTTGCAGAGCAGTGGGTAGAGCTGTAAGGATGGGGCTTACAGTGGACCAGGAGTTTGGGCAAAAGTGGGCGTGTGAGATGTCCAGGTATGTTACATGCTCTAGTTACTGTGATTGCCACACGGGGGGGGGGGGGGGGGGGCAAAAAAAAAAAAGCTTTCTTGGTACTATATTTATATGGCTGGAATCTGTTAATACTTAATCCACATGACCTTATGCTCTCTGTGGAACAAGGAAGAGATCACTTTGGTGATTGATTGTCCTTTCTAATGTCAATCTGGTTTTGCACCGCGCTAGCCAGCAAGTTTGATTAAGACTGAAGAGAAGTGATAGGTCAGGAAATTAGAGCATCTAGTGCAGCTGAATAACGGCTGCTGATATTTCTACTTAAAAAAAAAAGTAGAGTTTGTTGTAAATTATATTATTGCACAGGTAGTAAAGGCTGGCAAGAATGGACAGTTCATCTATGAGCATTAATGATGGCAAGGAGCTCACTGGATGTACAGACTTTAAAGCATACCTTGGAATATGGAGAGAGTTCCAAAAAAGCGGGTGTTGTGACAGTTATAAATAAGATCAAACTTTAGGTCTGTGCAATGAGTAAATAAGCTGACCTCTAAGGCCCATCAGCTTGGCTTTGGGAAAAAGCAACAGTGGCTTTAATAAACATAACTATAAGATTTGAAGAGATGGCAAATGTGGCTGATGCCTGTATGACAGAATATAGTTGAGGTGTTGGTGTTTATGATCTGAAGGAGAAAAAATAAAAGATTTACTTAAAAACTTAAAATACTTTTGAAAAGAAAATTTTCCATTTGCAGTAACTAGTATAATTCTGCAGATCAGTTCAACAATGTACAATATTTTCATAAATTATGTGAAATGCAATATGTTTTTTTTTCCCTACCTACTTGTTATGAAGACAAAACACTGAGTAGACCAGAAATCACTTGATAGAGGATGTGTGTGACAGTGAGCAAAAGGAAGGCCATCTTGCCACAAGGAACAGATGTCTGTCAGGAAGAGAAATTATCCCAGCAGACAGTGACACTGAAGAGGTTTTTGGCAACTGCTGGCTTCATTTGAGTTTCCCTTGTAAATAAATACATAAAAATAAACCAAATGGCAGACTTCACCTTTTGAGCACATGTGCCAGGCAGGTGCAGAGGGCAGCAGGATTTCTGCCTGCAGCACTAGTGAGACCACATACTGAATACTGACCCAAAATGGCTGCGTGAGGTGGAAAAGTTTCTAAACTAGTCTCTTCCTCCCCACAGCATCCTTACTTTTAGGCTACAAATGGCTGGCTGGCTGACTTGCAGTTGAAATAAATGCTGCCCAGTTTCTTAGTAGGGTTTTCTTCACCTCTGAGGAGTGGCTGGCTGCTCACTGCTCCCTTGTCTCCCTTGGGAACTACATGCTCCCAGCTCTGAGATAGGGCTGTCCTTTTGCACCTGGACCATGTATTGCTCAAGATGTTGTGTATCCTGAGAAAAGGAAGAAAACTCCCTGCGCTGGAGGGCACGGTAATTCTGCACTGAAATATCGAATAAAATCTGTACAACAGAACTGAAGATTGGGCGGGGGTTTTTTGGCCACTGCTTTGTGTAAATACTCCCTTGCAGCTCATTAAAGTAGTGAAATGCTTTGTGTGTAGTGTTCTGTCACACCACACAGCTAGTGGCTTATTGGGCCTACACTTGACAAGCACAATTATAAAAGCATTCAGAACTAAACCTCATATGCTATAATTAGGATGTGGTTGTTCTTCCAGGAAGTTTCTTAGCCAAAACTAATGACAAAAATAAGTGTAAATATTATTTTAATGGACCACTGGAGTCTTAAAACTAAGTTCTGTTAATTGCCCATAAGCCTGCAGAAGTATTTGCTGTGACAATGTTGGTTAACCATGGCTGGATTAATTCCTGACAAATTTTTCTCACTGTTTTCTCTGATACTGAGTCACTTAAAGTTGCAGCTGATGGGTTTTGTTCCTCTAGCCGTTGCCCTGTGGTAATACTAACAAGTTGTGATGTGTGTTTACATTTATGCTGTAGCTGTTCTCTAACACTCAGAACAGCAGTGCATGTTCTGCAGACTACTGAGTATTTGCTCAGTGGACAGACGGATGTGTATGGGAGGTTGGTTGGTTGTGGTACCTGTTACTGTGTGTGCCTTACACAAGTCTCTCAGCTGTGCTCGGAGAAGGGTCTGGATCAAGACTGATTTTTAGCATTAGTCATTGAACAAACCTCACACGCAGACCAAATGAAGCTATACCAACCCTAAAAGGCCCCACACAAAGCCTGCTTCGTTTACCCAGCAGTAAGGGAAATGCAGTTCTGTTAGGTACAAGTACTTGGCAGGTGCTGTCAGTCATGGACTCCTGTATGGAATTGAAGATTTAAGATGCAGCAGTTCAGTGCAGACCGTAGCCAGGCTCAGAATGAGGGAGCAGGGGAAAGCCCCAGTGTGGCTGTGTGTTCAGGTCTCCATCCCACAAGTCCTGAAATCAAAACTGTTGTCTTAAATATTGTATTACAGAGTTGAGATAGAAGTAGTTACTGTTTGGTCTAATTACAGTGGGAGGTTGTGACCCACATTATGCAGGTAAACAGACTAGATAATTGTCATGATGAGGTTTGGCCCAAAAGTCTATGAAACTTAGAATTTTATTAGTAGCTAGTTGGCCAATTCTTTTTTTAGGCTTTTAACTTCTCAACACAATGTTTCTGTTTTCTGATTCTGCAAGAAACAGCAACAAATACAATACTTATTTTTCAGACTACTCAATTTTTGTATTTGGAGTTATTCTTAAAATGTCTTCCTTGATATATATAGACAGATTTTCTTCCTAACCCTTCCATTAGAAGCTGGTTTATGACCTGGACCAGTGAAATGTATATCCCTGTTCTGTTTTCCTTTTAGTTTGCCTCCACAGTGTTGGTTTGGTTTTGTTGTCCTGATGTTTTTGAGCTTGGGAAGGTTGAGTCCTGCAGACCACTTAAAAGCGCTTTCAAAAGTTGACATTGTTTCAGAAAAAGCTTTATTTGATATAAATGGGTTTGCATTGGTCGATCCCTCGCTCTTGTAAGAGATTTGGAAAAAAAAAAAAAACAACTCCTCCCTGATGTAGCTTTTTCCTCTGCCTTTCCTGGGTTTATATCTCTGTCAGTCTGCTGTGACTGAGGAGTTCTCTGAACTACTTAAATTGCTCAGCCTGGTAGATCCATCACCTGCATAGTTAAGTTCCTTTTTCTTTTTATTCAAACAATCAGAGAATTGATTGCCCTGTCAGTGTAATTTATTTAAAAACAGCTTGATGGTGAGAGGATTAGATTTATTAATGGATTTACCACTAATGATTTCCTAACTCCAGTGAAATACATAAATCAAATGGTAAATATGTTGGCACCTGCAGAAAAAAATCTACTGCCAATAGTTTTTAATTTCCTGCACAAAATTACACACATTTCATTTTACTGTATAGTGAAGAAGACAAAAAGATCAAGATGTCCCATAAGTAAAGTGAGCAAATGAGAAATGAGCAGATGAGCTTCTGCTGGTATCTTCCTAAAGCCTTTGAGACCCAAGCAGGTGTTCATAGAAATCAACATGCTGCTATCCTGTAGCAGAGCTACTGGTGGAGAGTTTCTGGGGGAACAGCTCTGGTTTCCTAGGATCTCTGGAAAGTCTGCCTCTGATTTTTCATTTCTGGTCCTTTAATTTATTATATGAAAATAAATCCAAAATATTCAGTTAAGCCAAAGGGGGAGGATATGGAAAAACTGCATAGTACTATGCAAAAATCTCCTGACCTTTATCTTCTGCTTTGTATGTGTGTTTCTAGCACTCTGTTGTAGAAGGAGGTATTCTATATGATGTGTATGGTAATGCAGGTAGCACAGCAAACCTGAGGGCATTAAGGGTAGATATCACAAGGTCAGAAGTGCCACTAATTAGTGCAATCCTGACTAAGAACAGTTACATGACTGTATTTTTAATAACCACAAGGATTATGGGAATTTAGATAAAACAATAATCTATTTTTATCATGTATTTTGTAAACTCAGAAGATGAGTCAGGAATAAGCTGCATAGTAAGATAGGCCAGAGCCACAGCAAAATCGGCCAGACTGCAAGAACAGAAAGTCCCTTGCTTCACAGCACTACCTGGAAGTCTCCAGGTTCTGGCCATAGCCCTTGTTTGAGACTGAAAGTACGAGTTACGGTGACACGGGAACGTACAAGTGCAGCACCCACCCAGGAAATTTAGTGTGATAAGATTTCTTTATTTTTAAATACTTTGGTGTTTGCAAGTCAGAAGGGAAAGAAAATACATTTTGCTAACAGTTAATTACACTTATTTCTTCTGATTGCTGCATCATCTTCTACTGAAGGTTAAGAAGGCAAAAACTGTTAAAAGAAAAAATAAAGGCAGCAACAAAAAAGGAGCTGTAGAAAACTACAGACTTTTCAGTCTTCCTCTGTGTCACACTGACAAAAGGGGTGTAAGCTTAAAGTTTTGACTTCCTCAAGGATTCTTTGAAGACAGCTGAGGATGGTAGGGAATAAGAGATGCCCAGTCTGT
>NW_008593909.1:0-16473 GCF_000691845.1 Merops nubicus | reverse complement strand
TTGCCATTCCTGTATATGGCACTCAATTAGAGAACGCCCTATAGCAGTTAAACTGGCTACAGGCTGAAAGTAAACCAGAACACACTCAAACAGCAAGGTCCTTGTGAATCACCTGCCACCACATTTCTGCCCCTTTGTAATGTATCCTGTCATGCTTGGGGTTGCATTTATTTTTAATTACAATTCATACAAAGATAATTTAAAATTAATTATTAAGTAATTTTTAAACATTGTGTTTTTGTGAAGGGACTAAATGTTAATCCAAAATGTTTTAACACCCGTATCTTCCAGAACCAGTATGTGAGATAGCACACAGGTTTTCTAGAATGTATTTCAATTAAAAAAACAAAACAAAACAAAACAAAAACCACCCAAAACACCCCACATTTCTTTGAAACGGGAGCCTGTGTGGGATCACTGCTGTAAATATATGCCTTGAAGACAAAGCTGGGTGTCAGTTACTCCAGACCTGTTACCCTCATGGTAACTGTCACTTAAGACTAAAGTAATGAGCAATCAGGACTCTTGGGTACACATGAGCAAGAGCTGATTTACTTGCTTATGCAAAGTGTATGTTCTTTGCATGGCAGGGCTCTGCACTGAGATTTGCTTACTAGCTTTCCTGCCTTGTGCACTGACTTCTCATCAATCAAACGTTGAAGATGGTATCTCCTTTTCACCAGGAAGACATTTGCATTTCCAAAAAGCTGGAGGCAAAACTGAATTGGTGGGAAAATCAAAAGAACTTTCTAGATCTTGAAAGAGGGGAAAGCAGACTCAGGAAAGCACTTTTAAAGGATCATTAAAACTCTTTCAGAAAAGGATGGAATCTCTCTGCAAATGCAATATATATGCTAGGTTAAGTGGGTAGGCCCAGCATCTACAGTTTGTCAACTTAATGCCTGCCCCTGAATGTCTTCAGGATTAGGTTCAGAAAAATAAAGTAGGAATATTTCTTCTGTCCTTATAAACCTTTATAAAACTTTTTGATTTTCACACTTTATTGTCTTTTATCCCTACTTGACCAGTGTTTTGTGTGTTTTTAGGATGACTGGATCTCATGAGGGCACCATCTCCTTGGATACATGATTCAAAAAACTGGTACACTCTTGTAGGTCCCTTTATTCCAGTACATTTTTTCCAGGAGGTTGAAAAGATAATGAAGTGCACGCCCACTATACCATCTGAGCTAGTTTGATAATTTGAAATACAAGCATTACAAAATATTTTTTTTGTGATTAATCTTAGTTGGGAAAATAGGGTGAGTCCAAATATCCTGAAGGGATTTATCCTAACAGTTCATAATTTAGTCCTTTACAGACAAAATATAGACCAGGACTCTTCTTATATCAGAATGTGGCATTAATGTCTGACGTGCAGAAACAAAGGTTCTAACTCTGGGAGGTTTATAAAGCAGGTATGCTTATTATGGGTTATGGCAGTGGGTGCAAGGGGGATCACCCCTCCAAGCCGGGCACCCCCCCCAAAGCCTGCACACCGAGGGAACAGACAATGAGGATTATATGGGGTAGAATCATGCATATTCATTAGGTTTCACAAGAATAGGTGGTGGGAATATTATAATTATTTCTGGAAACTCATTATCATGTGTCCACCCACTCGTGCCTGCACATTGCTTCCTGGTGGTTGTGGGCCAGGGTCTTCAGGATGAAGGCTCCGAGTCTTCCTCAGGGTTGATCTCTTTACTTTTAATCTGAGAACAGGCTGTTGTAACCAAATGGTTCCTGTCAACCTTGAAAGGTGTCCATCTTATCAAGAAGTTTCAGAAGCTTCAGTCCCTCCTGTCTCCCAGTTCAGCACTAATCACCCAGTTTGCAGGGGCTTTAACAACACACAAGCAGTTTATCTTGCCTCCAGCCCAATTGAGGGGGCTTAGAGCGTAAGTGAGTAGTTGTTCATCACACACTCTACATCAGTATGTGACCTACCTGACATCTGGGGGGAACAAGCAGTAAGCATGAGGCTTGACTATAGCTAAGAGTGTTAATTACTTATTTCAGTCAGCTGGGTCTGATTTGAATTGTGCCACTTTCCTCAGTCAAGCAAATCCCTGTGGTACTAAAACCTGGATGATTTAACATTTGGATTGCTATTTCATGCCCAGGATCCTGTTTTAGGCTGAAAACAAGAAGCTTGAGAGCACTTGGAGAAAGGATAAAATGATGGTTTCAGTTGTGCACAAGGCTGTAGACTGCTTACTGGCTCTTGTTTGTTCTTGATACTCCAAACAAAGAGTTGCCAGAAACATAATTGCCCAGGCCAGGCTGTAGGAGAATGTTGACTTTTGGCAAAGTCCATAGTTCCTTTAAGATGGCAAGTCTCTGCTAAATACTTCACAAATGTAAAATCCTTCCACAAATCATCTGTTGCAGCTAGAAAGAAGCCTGCTGGTTTTATCTAATTTTCATTTGAAAGTTGGAGAATATTTCTAAGAGAACAGCTGGTAGCCAGCTGCTGCACCTGAGTTGCTCAGTGCCTTGCTGTCAGAACAGGATGACAGTGTCATCTGCTGTGGTTCTGCAGAGGCTTTGCTGCCTCGGCCCTGAGGACACTGAGTATCTTTCTTCCAACGTGCATCATCAGTGGAAGCTTTCAAGTGCTGAAACTGTTAGAGTCCACCATTCCCTCCAAGAGGAGATGTACAAATACAGGATTCCTACATCTGTGCTGAGATTTTTGAACTGGACATGTTTGTTAGTTTTATTTGAACGGGCTGCTCTCATTAGTTTTCTCTGGAGCAGTAACAGTTTACTAAATATGTTATATTCACCTGCTCTGTGGTAGATATCAGGTATTTGCTGAACTGACAATGAACCAGATTTACTAGGAAGGCCTGGGCAGCTGTGGCATTAGCTTGGCAGCAGTACTGCTTACTGTGTGAGCCCAAATAGAAGTTTCTCAGACCAATAGCTGTGGGAGCTTGAGCTTGTGCTTAAGCAGTGGCTGTGAGATTTTACAATAAACATTTCAGCTAAATGGCTAACAAGAAGCTATTCGCTTATTAGCCTTGCTTTCTCCCTGGCCATGTGCCATCCCAGAGCTGGGGAAGAACTCTGCTAGACTATTTTCTCTCTGCATTTTTAGCTAACTAATGGCTCATATTTAAGCCTCAGTTGAGGAGAAAGCTCACTTAATTATCACAGGACTGCACCATAAAACATAGAAAATAAAGAGGTGGGAAGGTGCATCTGTTCAGCTATGCCATAGCCTACAGGAAAGACTTAGAAGGTTGTTTAGAGATTGTATTTTGCTTTAACATTTGTGTAAAAGTGGAAAGAAGAGGAAGTAGTCACATGTGTGGCAAAATTAAAAAGAAGACTGGCATGTACAGCTGCTTAGTTTAAAGTGATGAGTAAACACGATGTGATGGATGCATTACATTTTTACACTACACTGGAAAGGCTTTTCTTCCAGCTTTATAAAACATTAATGTTTTTAAATCATTAGGAATCTAGGACTAGCATTATTTATGCACAGAGCAAATACTACAGTTTGCAAATGTGCTGAGGGTTAATTCCTGGTTTATATTGTGTAATGGCTTTTTCTCAACAAAAGATGTGTCGGGGAGGAAAGTAAAGGCCTGGTGCTGAAGTTGGGACACCTGATTGCCTACCTTGGGTGAGATGCCCTGTGGAAGAGTACTGCTCAAACACAACCTCTCAGACCAAATCTGCATCACTGAGTAATGTTTAAAATGCAGTCAGTTCCTAGTGATAAAGGGATCTTATCAATCCACATCAATATCTAAAAGGGCAGGTGTCAAGAGGATGGGGCCAGACTTCCTTCAGTGGTGCACAGCAACAGGAGAAGGGGTTAATGGGCACAAACTGGAACACAGGAAGTTCTATATGAACATGAGGAATAATTTCTTTACTGTGAGGGTGACAGACTACTGGAACAGGCTACCCAGAGAGGTGGTGGAGTCTCCTCTGGAGATATTCAAAACCCACCTGGACACACCCTCTACAACCTGTCCTAGATGAACCTTCTTTGGCAGAGCATTTGGACTAGATGATCTCCAGAGTTTACTTCCAACCCCTAATATTTTGTGATGCCTGCAGGCAGTGAAAGGCACTCTCTGAAGCTGCCTGTTCATAGTGGTGCTTCTCCTATCTATGGTACTGAGCTTCTCAGTGGATGCAAGCACTGAGGTCTTAATTCATGATCTTTATCTGATTTATCTGTGGCAAATGAAGAGCTTACTAATACACCTTTCAGTTTCTCTGCTAGTGGTGACTGCTATATTAAAAAGTATACCTTCAAATGTTCCATTCAGACTGTGGCATAGTGATTTGAATGGAGCCTGATTTCAGTTTGTATTAACACACCAGGCCAAGAGCCAAGGCAGCACAGGGCTGACTAACAATGCTTGTCAGATCTCACCACACTCATCTGAGAGGTTACCAATCACAAAGCTAGAGGAGGAGCAGAAAAGTTCAAGGAAGTAAAAAACCCAGACTTTAGGATAAGGGTCTGGTGAGCTCATCACTGAAGATGAGGTTATGGGACAAGTACTCAGTGTTCACCTCTAGGGTGCTTGGTTTCCCATTCAGCAGCAATTAAGTGCTCTGCTCTGCTCTCTTTTGAACTGGTCCTTGCTAGGGGGACCCATAGTTTTTGTGTCATAGTGTCTCTTCCTGCCTTTTACTCTTTTAGGATATAAACACCTTACTTCTAGCTTATCCTTTCCGAAAATCTGAAGAAAAGTTACCACTTGACTGAAGCATTTTATTGGAATGTAAGAGACAGGAAGCAGCTTTGTAGAAATAATTATGTACAGGCTTGCAATGGTTTAGTTAACTGGCTCAAGCATGTGCAAGCACACTTATTTTGCCCTGAGACACAGCTCCCACTGTTCCTCCCAAGTCTCCCAGGGAGTGCATTTGTATTGTTGTAAGCACTACCTTGAACCAGTGCTGCTCTGTGGCTCTGCACGTAGACCAGTTTCTCCCTTTGCTCTCCTACATCTATTACTGCAGAATTAACATCCCAAGGTAAAAGCTATTTATTATGGTAAAATATCCTGCTCTGACAAATAGTATAAAGCTTTGAAAACAGCTTAGCATAACCAAACAGAGGTGATTTTGTTCTTATTTTTAGGGAGAGTGAGAACGCAGTCTTAAGAAAACCAGGTCAGTCACCGGCTCCTCGGGCCCCTTTTCCCAGGGGTGTCTGTCCATAGCTCTGCAGTGTGCTGGCAGGGACACTGATCCCTGGAAGTGTATGTCTCTCATCCTTGTTGACTAATGCACACTGTTAGGTACTGTGGATGAAGCATTGTTATGTAATTGCACTTGTGTTGCAGACATTGAACCTCCCATGACATAACAGATCCTGTATTAAAGCCAGAGCAGCTTTATCCTAAGTATTAGTGGTACTGTGAACAGATCTAAACAGGAGCAGATGCACTGCTGCCACATGCAATGTTATGCCACTATGCCATCAATAATTTTCAATATAAAAACCATACATTGTTTAATTTGTTCATGGAGAAAAAAACCCCAGATCTTTGGGTTATGAAGATTTTTCTTGTTTAACATCTGTGGTGTTATGAAGTCAGTATTGGACAATTTTAAGACACACATGAAACAACATATTTTGACCTTGAGTGCTCAGACCTCAATTATACAACCCTTCCAGTTATTATAAATGGGGTCAGGTCCTCTGATATCTACTAATTAAAATTAAAATATTCCAAATTTGTCATAAACCTCAAAACATATTTCGTATACCATCAGAGAGAAAGGGATTAAAATTGTGGAAAGGGGAGGAGGGAGAAGAAAAAGAAGGGCCAAATCTATCAGAATACTATTGACACTGAAATGCTGGAGGCCATGTCAATATTTTAAGCAACACATGAAGCCCTGAGTCTGGCACTGGACTGGCACTGGAAGAGACTTCAAAGCCAGACCACTCTGGCCTACCAAGTGAATTTGCTTTTGTGTTCTGCGCTAGCACTGATAAAAACCTTCTGCCAGCCCAAAACAAAACTATTTTCTGGTAGCACAATATGCTGAATTAGCTTGTGGAGGGATAAAACAAACACCAGATTCTGTGATTCTGTCTAAAGTGAAATTACAGAGACTAGGCAGTAGGTTGGTGTTTGCTGCTGGATGTGACCAATGACTTTCCCCTCAGAAACACAAGACTAACAATGCCACTTCAAATGAAGTTTAAACTGGGATCTTGTGCTGCACCTTGTGAGATGTCTTCTAGGCTTCCTCTTTCCTTGTTGCATGTCACATGCAACCACAAACTGTGGTCTCAGATCTTCTAGACACTGATACCTTATTTTCACCTAAAATTACAAGTTACCTTACTTTTATTATCACTCCAGCACACCAGTACTATTCAGTCAATGAATATTAGAGGGCATTGCTATTTTTTATGAGTAGTTGAATCACAGGCAGCTAAAAAGCAACAATCTTCATATGAATTTTTCATTTAAAAAATGAAACCTTACATGGAGCTGCCTAAGCAGTCTGTGGGAGCCAACAGGGGACAGGATTGATGGATTGCACAGGGACTGTGCAGAACTCGCTCATCTGTACCTCTGAGAAGCACAGAGCAAATGGTCACACTGTTACACAAGGTAACTGAACCAGAGCTCTTGGTTCAGAGCAGTGCAAGCCATCATGCCTCAGGGAGGAGAACTCAGAGCCAAGTCTTGTTAATTGGGAGTCACATAGTTATTATATATTTTTCCATGAAAGACACTAGGAAAGGCCTATTGGGAAAAGAACTGTCTTTACTAGACTGAATAATAAAAGATACTGTCTTTTCCTGAAATCTTGCCTGAGACATACCCATGTAGTTGCAATGGTCCACAGAAAGTTAAGACTCCATTTTTATATTCTTTGACACGATATACAGCAGCTAATCAAGCACGGAACTTCCAGGAAGTGTGCTGCAGGATATGTCTAAGCTGAACATGTAAGGAAGTGATTGAAAGGTGATTTCTAATAGACATGTTAATGTAAGAGAAATAAATTATAGTGGTTTGTACCCTCTAAAGTTTGTGATAAAAGTCTAACATCCATTTAAATTGTAGCCTTGTTCCTTTGTTTCTGAGGTGAGCCATTGTTCACAATCAACTGGAAACACTAGCCTATCACTTAACCTCCATAGACAACATTTGTACATTGATTGGCATTAATTAAGGTACCTAACATCTTCACTGCAATGGCACTTCAAGTTACACTGTTCCCTTTTGGCATGCATACAGCTTGAGCCTTGCTGGGTCTCTCTGTTAGCTCAGGTTTTTACCTGAAAAAACTCAGAAACATACTCAGGAAAAAAAAAAAAAAAACAAACTTACCCATGACCTTCCTGTCAATGGTATCACTGTAAGTACAAATGCACTACTCTGTAATTCTCCTAAACAATAAGAAGTATTAATTGTTTGAACTGTTTCAATTAGCCAGGGCAAAGAACTGGCTGCTTCTTGTACTTTACACTTTTTTCCTCAGCCTGTGGTTTAACAGAATGCTGATCTTAAGACCAAAAAGCTAGATTCAGTTGTAACAAAGGACAGCTCTGAGGTTAGCCTCAATGCTTTATATTTTCAAGGCATTAGACATGTAGTTTATCCATATATGACATTTTTCATTATGAAATGTAAGAAAAAATTATGTTCTCCATCCATTCCATCATATTAGCAATTTGCAATAAAATGTGCTATATGAATGTTGGATTATCCCAAACCCCAAGGGGTTTTAAATCTTAAATTATTATATTAAGATATGGGATTATTAAATGCTAGATAACCAAGTCCTAGATCCATGAAAAAGGATTCAGGTCTGACATGGCAACTTAGGGAAATTACCTTTAAAATATGCAAATGCTTGTTTTGTATTGCATTTTCTTGCCATAAAAGAGGTTATCTGGAGGTTTGATGTTGCATTTCCATCCCACAAATTAGGGATTGGAAAAACATCCCCATTTTCCTAAGGAGAGATGATTTTTGTGGTTGGTCCATCCACTGTTACCCTCCCCCACAGCTTCCAGGCCTGTTGGCCATACACAGCTGGATTTAAATCATGTACAAGTCTCCAGTGTCATCCTAAGAGCGTTTTTTTCTAAGTTGAAAAATTACAGAAACATGGAGGGCAGACTCCCCAGCTTAATGAGCCCCGTGAGAAGAAAGGAGGCAGAGTACAGGCATTTCACATAACCAGGTCAGCTGGCCAGCCTGTGGATGGCTACACAGGAACTGCAGCATGCCCAGCCTCTGCCCAGTGGGCATTCTGGGGAAACATGCAGCAGAGCTGCTATTAGGGGTGGGAAACAGTTTAGGAGGCAGAGAACTGGGGTCTGTAGGAATCCAGCATTCATGGCTCTGCTGCTCATAGAACAGCCTGAGACGATTTATCACCTACATTTCTTTGAGGAATAATTCTTGGCTTGTGCAATAAATTATGACAGGATAAATGTATGAAAATATTAATAATGAAAGCATCTCACTCTTCTGTGCTGCAGCCCATCAAAAGATCAAAATCTTCCTCACTGCCTGTCTCCTGTGAAGTTGGTAGCAGAGCTCATTTCATTCCAGAGGAACAGAAGTGACAGACAGCCACTGTGCCTGACTTGCCCATAGCTGCACAGGAAAATAAACAGGGAAGGTTTTAGGAAAAACAAGTCTCCCCATTTTTAACAGCAGTGATGTTCCTGTTGTCCTTGTGTAAAGGAAGGGAAAGATCTACTCAAAACTGGAGCTAAATGGCCATAATCTGGTTGTAGTCGACTGAAAGAATTGTTACCTGGAAGTAGCCAAAAATGTTGCTTGTTAAACCAAACAGGTGATTCTGTTATTCTTACAGAAGTTACATTTAAAGAAGACCCCTGAAATCATCTTGTTTCCTGAAGCTTCTCAAGTATCAAACTTACTTCTCTAGATGATGTCTTCTTATTATAGTCACTGTGATACAGGGGTAGTTAATAAAACAAACCTATGCTAGCTGTTTGGGGTGGAGTCAGAGATGAGACACCTGTTGACTTGAGAAGAGATGAGACTTTGTGTTAATACCTTAGAACAGCATTAAGTTCTGATTTTACAAATTCAGCTGCTAAGATATTAAAATTTAAAGAAATTTCTTTCACCAGTGTGTCCATGTTGCTTTTAAAAATATGAATAGCCCTAAAAAGTTTTCTGAGCTAACAGAACATTAGCAGAGCAATGAGTCAGGAGCAGACTGGGCTGAGCCCTGTTCTCCCCAACCCTCTTGCCCACCTTTCCCTTGCTTCTAATGCCTGACCTCACACCTTTTTTTTTTTTTTTTTTTTTGCTGTGTTTGGATTTCTTTGGTGGCAGCTCCAGCATGTGTCTTTAGCTTGGCTCTCCATGGGGAAGTTGCAAAGTCATTATGTACAGCAGGTTGGGATCAAGGGGAGGCTGTGTCTGAGAAACTGGCACTGAGCCTGGAGCAGCACTGTGCTGTGCTTTCTGTGGGCATTTGGAGAATAGTGGGTGGAACACATCTCTCTGCTGGGTAGGGGTGTCTGGCATGGCAGGAGCCAAGCTCACACAAGATAGGTTGAAATCATGTTTCTTTTTAGAAAGAAGACAAAGGAAAGTAAGACTGTTTTGAACAGGGGAGACTGCAGACTAGCTTTCTTCACCCTAGGCCATTCATTATTTCAGGACTTTGCCCTTATTCTCAGGGTTGCAAGACCTAAATAACTCTGTGTGTATATTAATATATATATCATTGTAGATAGGGAAAGCATCTACTCTGATACTGTGTAAGGACTGTAGCCAGTAGTGTCTGGTTTTGTGATTATAGTGGCCTCAATGCAACTAACTCTCCATTG
Organism: Merops nubicus; assembly: GCF_000691845.1. NCBI lineage: Eukaryota > Metazoa > Chordata > Aves > Coraciiformes > Meropidae > Merops > Merops nubicus. Next base: position 6,642 of record NW_008593909.1, on the reverse strand, counting down.
TTATCAGCGTTAGAAAGAAAGGAATCGTGCAGATTTTAAATTTAAAAAAAGAAAAGAAAAAAAAAAAAACAACAACCCAAACCCCACCTGTACTATTTTCCCTAGCTATGTACAGAGAATACATCCTTTCACTGCAAGTTTGTTTTGGGCATTGTTAGTCGAAAAAGAGACAGAAAGAAAAGTTTTCCTGTTTCCCAATGGAAACAGCCTTAGGTGTCCTATGATTTGAGCAAGGTGTTGGGCCACTTCTCAGAAAATCCCTTGCAGCCAAAAGCCATCTATGATTCTATGCCTGTCTCCTGTTCAGAAGGCATTGCCACTTCCCATGGATATGTGTGTGTGTTATGCACTTTGTAGCCCCACGCTGATTGTTTTTTATCTCTGAGGTAGACCTGCAGCTCTGTGGGACTTTAGGGCTCTTGTATCCACAGAGGCTGCCAAGCCCAAAGTTGCTGCTCTGCCTAGACAGCAGTGTATATGTCTATGCATTGTATATGAGGCTGCCTACTGTTCAGAGATTCCTTGTAACACCAAAACTTGTGAGTAGGGGGAGAAATGAGCCCAGCACAGCAATGTTCATAGCAGAAATACCTCACAGTAATAGCTGTCATCTCCATTACCATCAAATTAATTCTGAATTGTTGCGCATCATACACAGTTGAGCTTGATGGAAGTGAAATGCTGTCTTTGCTTCTGTCGCAGAAATGAGAGTCGTTCAGCTTTCTGAGGAGCCCTGCAGGACAGCAAAGGAAATGCCCAATAGCATTGGGTCAAAGGGTGGGTTTAATGTCCCCTGAGAAATAGTCCTTGCTCTATACACTCTATCTCCACTACATATACAAAACAGGTAAATGGAGCTTTTTATTTAGGAAGTATCAGTTCTCAGACAAAGCTGGGGATGTTTGGAATTGAGACTACATTTGGACTGAGATGTAAGTTTTACAGACCAAATCTGCACCTCTAAGCAGCTATACTTTGATTTGAGAGCAGCAGAGCAGTAGCTGGGAGAATGGACTGAAACTGAGAATCAGGAGGCTCAGTTTCTGGACTAACAGTTAACTTGTCATGTGACACCAGGCAGGTCCATGGCATTATCACCACTCCTTCCTTAATCCAGCAGTGAGAATCAGTGCAGCAGACCTTCTAGCCCAAACTATATCTTAATATTTAAACACTTACACAAAATGTAGATGTGTTTAGGCACACTGATAATTGAGATTGGATGACAATGAGTGTAAAATATCTCAACAAATGAAAGAACATCTATTTAGATGCCTAGCTAAAATTAAAAACCCCAAGGAGATTTCTTTCTACCTTTGCAGGGTATTACATCTATCGAAAGGGAAAGATGAGCATATGCTGAAGAGAAAATGAGGGAAAATGATTGCCTGGTGGACTTTAATCAATTGCTTCATTGAATCATTTGATTTCTTACTATGAAAAGATTTTCATAGAAAGGAAAAGATTGATTAATCTTCATAGAGATGCCTCTCTATGAAGTTGCTGGTTTATTTAAGGTTTTTCTTCACTCACTTAAAGATCTACATGAGGTCTTCTCGGATCCCCCACCTTACCACACTGAGATATGGTGGAAACGTATTGAGGGAGAAACTGAGAAAAAGCAGTGCAAGTCCTGTCTCTAAGAGACAGTTAGAGGTCTTGAGAAGAAGATAATGGTGCTGAATTAATGTGATAGTCTTGTCTAAACAGCACCATGAAGCTGAGTGCTGCCAGACCTGTATGTTAATACCAGAACTATCTTAGATGTATGGAGTGTGAGATAATGATTAGGCCTTCTGGTCTGTGATGCTACTGGTGTATTGCACTGAAAGAATTAAGTGTTTAAGAGTCATATACTTAGAGTGATCACACAAAACCCAGATTATTCTCTGTGATAAAGCAACTGCTATTGTTGTTTGATGCTTCACATATTAAATGGTCATCCTCCATCTTGCAAAGTGACCTTAAAATTGCAGTCAAAAAGGAACTTTTAGAAATTACAACAATCTTCACTGATATACTCTGTGCAAGCAGATACAAGTAGTTTGCCTAATGTGCATTCTATATGCCCAGCCAAAAACAGTGCAAGACTCTCTGCAGGAGCTGGTGAGAAAACAGCTGCTGGGAGCCCAGGTGCTACGGTCACCTCAAGGAGAGAGCAATTCCTGCAATTCCTGGCACGGAGTTGAGAGACTTTGGACTTGGCTCTCTTCCCTTGCTTCCTTCCCTGGGCTCATAATGGTAGCTGTGTGGCTCCCTGTGGCCAGAGGGAGAATCACTTGTTCTGTGGTGAGCAAGTCCCACAAACATTTTATTTGTGGAGTCACTTTGATGTAATTCCAGGAGGTGGCATTGTAACTCTTGGCTGTTAAATGCTTCAGTCTATTCCACAGAAAGCTTTGAAACATGACTAATGAATATAATGACCACCTCTAGCAGGGAACACATTAACTGCCTGACCTCTCAGGACTTGGAACACAGTGAACAAGTTGGAAGACACTGAAAAACTGAATTAGCAGATTCTCAGGGTGGCAGCCAGTAAGACACTTCATGAACTTCTGTGTGCTAAGGGACGAGCTCCGTGCCCCAGGGAGCCAGGCGAAGCTGCTGTCTCCTCTGGGAGTTACACGCTGTGGGTACCACCCTAGAGGGCAAAAGAGAAAGAGTTCTGGAAGTGCTCTGGATCCCTGTATTTATTAAATCCAATATTCTGTGAATCAAATGATCTAACTAAACATGCATTTGACCACAAAAATATTATTTTTAGCTAAAATTGCAAACCTGCATCACAGTGGCTTATTTTTTTGCACTGAAACTCTATTTTCTAGAAAATTCTCCTATTTTTCTGATTTAAATCATCAATAATCTATGTGTCTGCTCTTGAATTTTGATCCTCAGTGCCTGTTATGGCATCCTTTTAATGATGAGATAAGCTTCTAACAGAAAGAAAAAAGTAATTGGGCTTTTTGAAACAAGTTAAAACCAACAATACAGGTACAAGTAAAGTTTTCTTTCTGTTTTCAAGTAGAAAAAGAGAGGGTTCTAGATCAGCGTGATCCCTAATATTACATTTAAATTTAGATTTCTTTTCCATGGTTCCAGGCTTCAGGCTAAGTTTGAGATTATACTGAAATCACCAAAATGTAAACAGCTCAGATTCTGAACTTCAGCCCCTCCAAAATTCAGTGAGGTATTCTGGAAATCAGATTTTACATTCAGAAAGTCTCAGTGGCCTTAAGTATTTGTCTATGGCATACCATGATAACTGTTATCATCTCAGTTTTGCTGACCTGGGGGCTGTGGACTGCCTGAGGTGTCAGCAGCCACTGCTCCAAACTGTTTCTTTTTATACTTTAGCCACTAACAATATATCACCCTACTTTGTAATGTGGCTCAAATATTTTGTCCCATTCTCAGTTTCCAGAAGTATGATGGCAATTTGGAAGAAAAAACAACATGACTAAAGGCTGCACAGATGGTTCTGTAACAGCTGATAGGTAGCTGGGGTTGTTAGTAAGTATTTTGGACGTGACAGACGGTAAGGACAAAGAATAATTACCTCCAGCATTTAAAGGGACTCTGCCAGGCCAGGCCACAAAATAATCTTGCTGAAAGAAATGCTTACAAAATTGTCCAGCACTGAGATCTCTTTAAGTAGGAATAAATTTCACAAAAGGCAGGGGCATCTCTCTTTTTTTGTTTTTTTTGGGGTGTGTGTGTGTGTGTGCACTGTCACGGACCTGGGACCAGAGACTCCCTCAGGGAAGAGCCTTTTCCTCACGGCCAATCTGAGCTTCCCCTGAGGCAGCTTCATTCCATTCACTGTGCTGTGCAGTAGCTTTCAGAAAATAAATGTGACCCTGGGAATAGAAATCTCTCAAGTGTCTTGCATAGGCTGTTTGCTGTGTGCTGCTGTGAATCATTACAGAATTACCTGCTGTTGTAACGTGCTACCTGCAGCATCCTGTAGGAGGGAGCTCAGTTTGTAACAATAACCACAATTCCTGTCAAGCTGACTTTTGACAGAGCACCTGTCATCTATCACTGCAAAGTTCTGCAGGGGGTTACGATGAATGCTGCTTGACACAGCAGGTAGATTTTAAGGGTTAAGATCTTAAGAGGCACTATGAGGCCAAATCCATCAGCTAGTGATTCTGTTCAGAGCCAGGAGTGCTCCTGGGTCAAGGCCCAGTCAGTCAGACTGAGACTGCAAGATGTAAGCTTGCCCAGCAGCTGAGAATGGTGCCCAAGGCACCATGACATACACGGCAGAGGCTCCAGAGCCTGTGGCTACCCAGAGTCCTCCATGGTCTGAGCCTGCAGGTGGCACCGATTTGCTACAGTACCACATATAAAACCTCAGCTGCACAACTCTCCTGTTTTCTGCTGCAGTGCATGTCAACAGCAGCAGGAGGGAGGCTATACACCACCTGGACATGATAAATGGCTAGACTATCCCAAATTATTGGATGTATGATTAGAAAGTTGTCATGAAAGACCAAGTGTGAGTTCAGTGTACAAAAAAAAAAAAAAAGTTGGATATGTGTACAAAAAAAAAAAAAAGTTTGAATAACTTAAACTTGAGAACAGAGGGCCTGATTGGCAGCAGTCAGACATTCTCCTGGACCTTGACATATCCCAGACTATGGCCTTCTCCATCATCCCAGCAGGCTGACAGGGTAACTGTCAGATTAAAGGAAAAGTGGTTTCTGGACACAAAAACATCCTTAAAGAACAAAAGGGGCACTCTTGCTCTGCCTGCAGAAGCCTGTCATCCAGCAGAGATTTTTTTAAGGCAACTGGGCCTTTCCTGCAGCCCAAGCTAATGACTCACCAGAAGATATCTAGGCAACCAGTGTCTTTTACACAGAAGATACTTCACCAGCTTGGAGGCTTTCATGATGGGCCTTTGAGTCTTTCAGGTAGGTGAGTCATTGCATCAGCTTTCATCTGTCTTGGGAGGAGATAGAGGAGTTCCTCCCCAGAAGCAATCTCACAACATCAAGAAGTGGGAAAGAAACACCAGCAAGCCACTTTTCATGTTTCCCAGTTGTCCTTAGCAGTGGGTTTAGCATGTGACAACCAGAGCTGACTGTGAGATGATGTGCTCAAATGTTAAGCAATGGATGACAAGGACTGATTCTGTTTTAGGATGCTGTCTTAGGAGCTCATCCTCACCTCAAACTTCACACAGTCATTATCATCTTTAGACAGTTCTGCTTTTCCTATAGGTGCCCTTGGTCTGTTTGAGGGTCCACTTTTAAGTACAGACAAATGAAGCCTATCCATCTGCCAACTGTAGTGAACATGTCACTATTAGACATTTTACTTAAGCTCTCTGAGCTGCCTGTAATTTTTGATGGTGTAGTCCAGCCTTTTCAGGAAAGCCTGACAACAGATATTTTTATTTGGATATAAAACTACCCTGTGCTACAGTGACTTATTCTCTCCTGTGGTCTACCACAGGGCAAATAATTCTTCTGAGCAGATAATCCCCTAGAAAGCACTATTAGCCATGAGTAGAAGAGATCTTTCATGCAGGAGGTTCTCCCTCCAGTCCCAGATATTTCCAGGTAGCTTTTCACATTTTCTATTGTTGGATTTGCTGAGTGCTAAGAGAACTCTCCTCAGAACATGACAGACACAGCTTAACTGACCTGGAAAACTATGACCTGTTTCTTCTCTTCCACTTGGAAGATTAACCTTGAAATTCTGATGCCTGGTGCCAGTAGCTAAATCTTGCCCTTTGGCAAGTGGGGACCATGAGTGATAGTTATCTGACCTCAGTGCTGAGCCTGCTTGATGCCAATGGCTATACAGGAACTGCAAAAAGTTCCCCCATCTGTGATCATAGGCGTCCTTAGCTTACTCACTTGAGAATGACAGCAACCTGGGCCTGATTTCCCACTCCTAGCCTCACCACCCTCCTCTGCAGTGAGCTTAATGTATGTCTAGGCAACACATCAGTGTGAGAGGACAAACGGGGTTGTTGCTACAGGATGGCATTCAGGATCATGGGTAAAATACAGAACAGTCAACTACACTATGAGTATTGGAGAATCCTACATTCAATTGTCATGGTGGTTTTAAGAAACAGCCCAACTGATTCCCGCTGAAGGCAACAAGATTTTCAGCTGCACAAGAAATACATACACTTTTGTTTTGAAGTGCTCTTTCTCAAGAAATTTCTATATGAATGAAATCTGAAGAATAGGACAAGATTTCATAACCAAATTGGGTGTATCAGCCCTGCATGTGGCTTCCTGTTTTCTTCAATTAACCTGAACGTATTATGTCTTGTCTTTTCCATAATGAGTTCCACTCAGAACTTGGTGCTCCCTAGGCAAGAGGTCAAATTAATGTCATTAAGTCTCACTCTGGAAGCCTCCTACAGATATAAGGCTTAAAAATTGTGAGGAAAAAAGTAAGGTGGCCACCTTGCTCTTTAAAGACTTATGTCTAACCACTGTATTTATTGATTGTTTCAAATGAGGACAGCTGAAAATATTTAAATATAGTTGATCATGAAAGCAAAATTTGTTAAACTGTATCTCTCAGGTGCCAAAGATTCTACAGGTAATGTAAGTTAATGAACATAAAATAGAAAAAAACCCCAAACTTATAAAGCTAACCACTTGTATA
>NW_008593908.1:0-3537 GCF_000691845.1 Merops nubicus | reverse complement strand
CCCCACGTTGGGTCTCTCTTTTCCTCCCGGGGCTGCCCAGGTGCTGGCAGAGCGCAGCAGCATCCCGCTGGCCTTGCTGGGCTGGAGCCTGCGGCAGGGAGCCGAGGTCAGAAATCGCCGGCACATTGACAGCTTCTTCTAAGCAAAACCCCCGAGTCCCACTCAGCACTTGCAAATCCTGCCAGAAGCTGAGGCTTGGTGCAGACACTGCAGGGTGTTTATTCCCCACCAGTGCCCTGCTGGCTGCTGCCGCAGGTACCATTCTGGGGAGGTACCCCAGCATCTCACTGCTCCTTGGTGGAAGGGCACAGAGGCACAGCTGTTCTCGAGTGGTAGAGGCCCCTCTGCTATTGATTTCTACCCATTCAGCCCTGCTGTGATGTATAAAGTAGGTTTAGTGTGAGCTGTTTGCACTAGGGCTAGATTTATTCTTGGTGAGCACAGTTGTGCCTGACATTAGAAACACATCTTGTGCAGAATCTCATTTTTAAGATCCGCTGTAACGTGCTTTATTGTAGTGCATTCGACAAAGGAAAGGAGGGTTTTTGGAAACAAACAAAAAATTAACCCAGCATGTTACAGCAGTTTCTAATGTAGATACCTGCAAAACCAGGGCTCACCATATGCTAAAAAGTATCATATATTTCCAATACCTGTGGGAAAGATTTTTCTCTTATACATGAAATGGACTGTATTACAAACAGCTTGTTAAATGTGTGACAGATCGGCTTGAAACGATGGTTCTTGTACTCTACAGGCCTGCACATTTGCTAATAAACTGACTACATATACAAACAGTCTGTTCCAGGGTTTAAGCTCCTATTACACTGGTTCATGTTTCAACATGCAGCCACTCTGTAGTTTGTGTTTTCAGCAGAACAAGTAAGTGGATGCATATGCATTACAATTCCAGACATCATTCCATACCAGATGTGGTGCCTTTATTTTTAGTACTGCAGGAGTGTCTGCTGACCCTTTCTCACCCCATGTCTAATGAAAGATTGACTGCTCTGGGTTTTCTTATGGTGAATTATATATTAGAGGACAGTGGATTTAAAAATTAATTCAAGATTAATTTAGGGATGACTGCACATGGAATTATTTGGCCAACAGATGAAAAATGAAAATTTCACTACAAAGAAAAAAAATCGTAGAAGTGTCAAATTTTAATCCAATTTTCTATAAAGAATGATCATGTTCTGAGACCCTTCTGAGGACTACAATTAATCATTCAGAGTGATACCCCTTTTCCACTTGCTATGCAAGCTCCCCTCTGAGCCAAAGCACCATCCGTGCTCCTCTGAAACAGGGATTCATGTGCTCAGTCAGTAAAATAAATTAGCATTGTACCAAATGGCTCCAAATTCAGGAAAACACAATGGCTGAAGCACACACTTTGGTGAAAGGGGGCACAGCTATCACATGGACTAAAAGATAAAAAAACGTTGCACCACTTCTAGCCAGATTTACAGCTTCTACCAAGGCTTGTAACTTTTTAGGCAAATGAGAAATGAATCGAAAGCCAGAAAACGGATCTCTTTCATTTGAGGCTCTGTTAAATTTTAACGGCAGTGCTAGATGTAATACAGACATCCCTGTTTCACTAAATCAAAAGGAAAACGCAAAATTGACTAAATTTTATCTTACAGGTTTAACTGTTGTGGGATATTAAATAAAATAAGAAGATCCTAATGAAAAGCAGACTAACAATGTGGATACTAGGAGGTCACCTTACTGACTAAGGAAATATATGTTGCAAAAAAAGGAATAAATAATTCCTTTTAACAAGTAAACATATTGGTGTAAACAAGACTGTACTAAACAAGACTCTTTAGTTGTCATGATTTCATTGGTATAGTCCTGGTTTAGTCTCTTTCAGTCTAAATATTTTAATTTTACAATTTTTAGTTTGTAGTAATCCTTCTTTTTTGGATATAATGCACACGGAGGACGAAAAGAGCAAAATAAAAAAATACACGGTATTCTTCAACTGTCAGAATGATCTTCAGAAATAATTTTTCTGTACTCCAATATACACAAGTTTGTTTTTGTTTTTGTTTGTTTTTTTTTTTTTTTAAATTATCAGTTCCTAAAAATGAGCAATGCCTATTTTTCAAAGTGGTAAATTAACAGTAGAGAATGAAGCCTCATAGAAATGGAACTATAAACTGAAAAGAACTGAAAAAATCGAATGCACTTTCCATTGTGGAACACAGAAAATTTAAAGGCCTTGCTACAACAGATGAATTGTAGCAAGCACATAGAATATGTTACTGACAAATTAACTGTGCAACCATGGATGCAGGATAAAAATTGTGTCAAATCAAGGGTTGCAGCCTGCAGGAGTGAAACAGCTAATCTCCATAAGCTCTCCCTACCTCCCTGTCTGTTTTGTACCTTTCTCTGGCTTGCTACCTTATTAGAGAGGAAAACATTTAAAAATGGACTACTGCAGGCTGGCTGATTTCTTGCTGAATCAGCCAGCTTGCTACTGAATTGATTTCTACATCTTCCACCTCATGAAAATTAGAAAATGTTTTTAATTGAAGGTGCCCTTAGTTGCCTTGACATGATTGTGTAGAAAAGGCTGAGAAAGGCAACAAGAGCATCATGTATTATATACCATAATTATGATGAGGTCCTTTATATATTGGAAATGTATGGTTATTTAATATGCATTATTTACCACAAGGCAATGTCTATACCATCAAATGTATGTGACGGAAGCATAAATGCAGTAGCATTTAATTCTGAAAAATAAGTGGAATCCAATATGGGGGGAGATATTGAATAAGGATGTGCTGTCAGCATATGGTGAATGATCAGACATGATCAGAGACACCAATGACACTGGAAATTGTTTTGACAATATGATCACTAGTTTTCAAATTGATCTGCTGAAGTTCAAACACATGTATTTTCATTGTGCTAGGAGAAGGGTAATTTTGTTAACTCTGTTTTAATGTTTTGTTTTGTTTGGTTTGGTTTGGTTTTTGTCTTGGGTTTTTGGTTTTGTTTTTTTTTTTTTCAGCCAAAAATTATAGCCAAAAAAGTTGTTTGAGTTTTTAAGTAAAAAAAAATATGTACCAAAAATCTTTTCTCAGGTTGTACAAGATTTGTAGGAAGTCTGTGGTTTATAGCCTGTATGGAAATTGGGAGTTTCCCTCTATATCCAAAGCAGTTGCTATTGAGAGAGCTGATCTCCTATACTGTCCTAACTGAAAGTTAACATAGATTTTAACTGAGTTAATCCTACAGTTTGAATTTATTACTATCAAAATTAACATCTGTAATTTATTTTTTTTTTTTAAGTTTAATATTCTTGAATGCAAGCACCAGTACTTATTCAGGAATGTACTGACCTCTGCAAAGTACTCTGGAAAGGAAAAAAAAAAAATGGTAAGTGGTCAGTCCTTCAAAACTGTTACTTACCATATTTTAAATGATTTGAGAGGCAACATCATCTGCTAAAATGAGCTTGGCACAAGAATCCAGAAGCTCCTGAGTTTTATTCCAGCCGCGGCGACCAACCCCTTC
>NW_008593907.1:0-3672 GCF_000691845.1 Merops nubicus | reverse complement strand
ATATATATATATTCTTACAGGTTATTTCATTTGACCTCCTCAATAGAACGAGCTATTTTCAAGCTCATAAAGTTTTACTGAGCATATTTTTAGAAAGACATCCATCCTCTAGCAACAACCCATCCACAAAAGTGCCCCCAACCCTCATCCACATTTGGTAGAGTGGAAAGCCCATCTAATCCTTACACTGATAACTTAAGTAAAGCCTGTTTAATCAGGCTTTGAATGGAGACTATACATTGTGCCAAAAACTTTTCTTTTTGCCTTTATATAGATTTGTATGTATTTGTTCAAGCAAGGCTGAGAGACAGCAGCATACAGACACACATCAATACCAATCACTTGAATTTTGTTTATGAGCTGCAGTTACAATCCTCAACTTCTCCTCTGGCATGCTAAATAAAGCAGTTTTGATTATGCAAATAGTCCTCTGCTTTGTGAATTGGGTCTCAAGTGATTCAAATGTTAATTCTGTTAGAAATCTTGATGCAAAGCCAGTATTTCAACCATGTAAGCTTTATAACTAAGACTTCTTGAGAAACACATAATTGCAAATTGAAAAATATCTTTTAGACTGAAAACACAGTGAGATAGAGTAACCTGGAAAAGTGTGAAACTTCCTTAAAGCTTTTTGTCAATGGGCCTACGACCTGCTGGGCTTTGCTTTGAGTTAGCTGACTCTTCAGGAATTGGCAGTTTCCTACTGGCAGAAATGTAGGCATTGCTACACTGAGAAAAACAGAAATGAAAAAACAAACAAAAGTTTATCTTGTCCAGAATTTAATGTGCTAAACATTTGGGGTTTGTCTGCTCTCGTGTTCTTAATGAAACTCTCACACAATCCAGTGAATGCTTGTATGAAAATATTCTCACCAGTATTAAACATTTGTTGAGCTCTCACAGCAGACAAAAGAGTAAGCATGTGTCCTGGATTTCAAAGAAGCAGGGAGAAGGGAAATGTCTTTATATGTTATCTTGGCATTTCAGAGTGAAACATGTAAAAAGTAGAGTAGACTATATTTTTTTCCAGTAACAAAATTTTGGAAATATTTGTAACCCATAAAAGTATGTCAATTTTGACTGCTTCCAAACTAGAGATTCGAAATATATTGATTTAACAGCTTTTATTTTTACTTTATAAGTACAGTTTTGATTTTTTTTCCCCCAGCCAGTTGTACTTAACCTATATTACAGTAACTTGGGTTACTTTGTCCTCTCTAGTTTCAGAAGACATGAGGGAAGGGAGGATGTTTTTAGACGAAGCCTGCCACACTGGCACTGCTATCACCCTGTCTGTGAAGCTAAGATGGTGGTACACAAAGATTCCTGTCACCCTCTTGACTTTCTTGAATGCTTCTGCTCAGGGAAAACGGGTGATAATTAAGATTAAGTAAAACCCAAGGATATTTGTTATATAATTACCTGAGCTGTATAACTATCGGCTTCAAAGAACTAACTCTCAATTTAAGATAGCTATAGAGAAAAAATAAGTGTGTTAGGAAGCTTCAACAGGAGATCCAGAGAAAAAAAGTGAAATGTTTAAAATTAGCTGTCGATGACAGTGCAAGTTTTGAGAATCTTCTCAAGACAAAATCCACAGCATCCTTATTCGCATTAACCCCTTTCTAATATCCCAAAGTAACAGTCAAAGAAAACTGGTCAGTACCATTTCTGCACTGATTAAGGAAACTCTGAGTTGAGCTTCACAAAACAAGGATGACAAACAAGCTATATCAGATCAGAATGGATAGACATCACCACATTTAGCCCAGCTAATATATCCTTGTTTACAACCCTTCCTCCATTCATTTTATGTGTAGTTCACTTTTCAATTAGCTCCAGCTAAATCTGCTGCCAGCTGAGAAGCTGTGGAAGTTTGTGACAAGTGGCCCAGAACTTAAAAATTCAGAAATACACAGTTCCTGATTCTACAGCTGTATATCCCATAGTGATGACCTTTAGACTCCGCTGTCATGGCTCGTATTTTAATAAATGGGTCAGAGGGGGAAGGTCATGATATCCTCTTACCAGTCTCTGAACCACACAGTTCCCCTTCATCTCAGCAGAAAAGTGTGATACATTATCAGCTTCTTTTTTTATATTGCTTACTTGGGAGGAACATACTTAAGTAAAATAATGGGGATATTTATTTTCATTGCTTTGAAGAAAACAGTAAAGGTCAATTTCTAATTTTGAAATGCTACTCTCTTCATACTGATTATAAAGCCTGAAAGCAGTGACTCCACCCATGCTGCAAGAAAAGATCCCATTATGAAGCAAGTATTTCAGCTCCACAGAATTCCTGAATGATGAATCTCCCATCTCTCCCAGCAAAAACTGAGAAATTGAACAAAAATGTTTGCAATACATTCTTCAGCCGATGGAAAAATACAAGATAGGAAAAGGAGCAGTGCTATCTCCCAAAGGAATGGTCTGACCCAGACAACTATATGCCTACAGCATCCACCAGCAGGTAGGCTAAATAAAAAAAAAAAAAAAAAAAGAGTCTGTGAAGAAATAGAAAACAAAAGCAAGGGAGGAAAATGAAGAATTTTTTTTTTCCCTGACATACATAACTTCAATGTAAGATGTATTTGCTAACACTTTTTCCACTCTTTTGATTGTAACTGATGTTTTTCTTCCTGTGAGAAAGGTATTAGTGCATGCTGCTTATTGACTACAGTGGCTGCTGCCAGATTTCATGCCAGTACAAAGATGCAGGCTACTGAAAACATTTGCCAAGCACTTCAGAGTTTAGCAACAGTTCGTGCTTAAAATCTTCACCCAAGTAGCCTAAACTAAAAACAGCATTTTAACATACAGAGATTCTTTACTTCCCTGATTAAATGACATATTTAAGGAAGAACTGAATCACTGCCACAAAACGTGGAAAAGGCAGCAAAGCAATATACTGCAGCAGCCTCGTCCTTTCAGCCTGCCTGTCTTCTGAACTAGCAAGCCTCTTCTGAAGGCACGGCGCCACTGTTTGCAATTCTCCTTTTCCTCCATCATTCTCCCTTTGACACAGGAGTGGTTTTATATAGATACTAAAACAGGCATGTACCTTGTATCTGGAAAGAGACTGATGGTCCTTAACTTTAGAATTTTTTCATAAAGAAGTTACAAATTTGCAATAAAGTAGCTGTGGTTGGTTTGTTTTGGGTTTTCTTTTTTTTTTTTTTCTTCAGAGAAAAAGTAGTTACTGTGCTGCTGACAAAAGCACTGAAAACAAGACACTGTTGTGGATCCAGCAATAGGCACACGCCCATCTTCTTTGTTATACTAGTGTCTGAAGAACTATGACTGTTTTGTACTATATTTCTAAGTAAATTATATACATCAGGAGAATTAGGATCATTCATTAACTTTCTGTGTTAAAAACACACAAAGCTGTTCTGATGATGCGCTTATGAACAATGACTGAAGCCTTTAGCAAGAAGATGGTCAGGTGTCTCAGACAACTTCTGACGAAAACAGACTTCTTTCATGGGTAGCATTTTACCTTTACCTAGATGCGGTTACACATCTAACTCGCATTAGACAGTCTCTGGGTTGATCAAAGGCAGTACAGGACTCTGCAGAAAGGATTTGGTTGGTTGGGGGATGGGGCTAATTTGCTTTCTCTGTCAAGAAGACATAAAGAAGACACATAGAATCATAGAATCATTTAGG
>NW_008593906.1:0-6977 GCF_000691845.1 Merops nubicus | reverse complement strand
AAGGATTCTATGATTCTAACCCAACTGCAGTATATGGGAATTTATCCTTAGACTGAAGGAATACATACCCCCTGTGCAAGACAGAGCCAAGGAAAAAACATATTCAGGGCCTCACTGTGTGGGGCTTAGTAACTGTTTGGTCTCAACATCTCAAGAGGTTCACTCAAGCTAGGTAGCTCCATGGAGCACCTGCAGATGAGTGCAGCTAAGAGTTCTGCACTAACATGGCTGTGCTGCTTCCAACATCTGAGCCAACAGCCCATGTCTTCAGCTCAGTGTAAACACAGCAGGACATCTGGAGGCTGCTCAGGTATCTCTGCTGCACCTCTACAGTGTGGCTCTGCAAAGAATATGTGCTTTATATGCTTTATGTAATGAGCCTTGTTCTCTAATCCACAAATATGCTCTTGTCCACAGCAAGTGTTTCAACTCCCTTTTAAAAGGAAGCATGCGTTAAAGTGCTTCTCACAAAGGAGATAATTGAGTATATGTACAACATCTATCACAATAAAGGCCAAATCTCAGATAGATACTAGAGCACTATCAAAGAAAAAAAAATTTAAAAAAATTCATAAGGCTTTCAGTCCAACACTTTCTGCCAGCACTAAATCCATTAAAAAAAAAATTAAGTGTTTGTACAGCACCTAATTCTACAGAGTACATGGGCTCTACAGGACTACAAATAAAACCTACAGCTATTACTACCAAAAATAATTGTGTCACCATTTGTAGACGCAGAGTCTCTCCTTTTTAAAACTGCCTTTCATTTTTGCTTTCGGAGTCCTCTTGTATTTTTCTACCTCAAAATAAAATTATTAAGTCATTAAAAAGAAAATGGAATGTTTTTACAACAAATACCGAGTAACAGCAAACACGCACATCCAGGTTATAAAGATGAGGTTTGTAATGGCAATGCTGACAGATCGTTCCTGCTACCACATCAGCAGGGCATCACCAGAACATAGTGCTCCACAAAAGTGACATACTGAGCAGTACTGAAAATAACAAGAAATTTCCCGGTAGGTCCAATTTTTTTTTTACTGTTACGTCAATGAGGCAGCAACCTTGATTTTCTTAGTTTGCTTTTTTCATTTGCTTGGTTTGTTTGGGTATTTTTCAGAGATGAGGAGGAGGTTGCTAGAAAATGTGAGTGCTTTAATCTCCACCATTTCAAATTTATATTTCCTCTGAATTTTCAGGGAGAAAATACTATTTAAATACCAGTTTTACAACACTGGTACAAACAGAAGAGAAATTATAACTTTGCTTTCATGAGGTCAAACATTCTTTAGGAAAAACATGGGTGTTTTACACCCTTTTACAGTTTCTTTCTTCTTTGTCACAGAATAGCAGCAAATTCTCAAAAGGACAGACCACCTGCAACTCCAGATTCACTGAAAAAAAGACAAAGGTACTCAGCACTTTGCCAGATTCAGGCTAGATTCTGTATTTACAGTGACATTTATTTAAAACAGATTAATGGGTTTGTGCTGATGGAGCTAATGCTCAGGAAGAAAACCACCTGTCACCAAGCTGGGCACCTCATCCAAACTCAAGTGCCAGGTGGCCAACCTCATCAACTGACAAGTTTCTGAATCCTCCAAGCCATTACTTCTATGAGCATCCCTGGCTCCTCCAAGCTTCAGTACCTTTTCCTGCACTGGCTGCTCCTTTGCAGGCATTCCCAGAAACCTTATGAACTTTTTGCTAAGACACAGATCTGCTGAATTTTTAAAAGAGTAATAAATCCCCTTACAACTCAAAATTTCCTAATATGGATTATGCATAAGGGCTCCCTCTTAGCTTCTGAATGACACAAAGCTTAAGATACGTCTTATAGTTCAATTCCCTCAAAGATCTGCATATGCCCCTCTCACCCCTCCTGCTTCTGAAGAGCTCCATTCATTAATAAGCTAAAGTGTACAAAGCAACTTGGCTGCCAAAAAGAATGCAGTGCAATACAGGCTAGAAATTTCACATCCAGTACAGGAATGAAAACATAGGTAAAACAATTTCATGAGCTTTTTAAAAGAGACAAACCTGGGGTGCATCGCAATGAGCAAGAGGCTTGTACAACTTGAGCTCTCATTGACTGGTCTTTTCAATCCCTGGCATAATGAAAATGTATCTGTGAAATCTGCCAGTGTGATAAGTCTGTGTGTGCTTGTATCTGTGTTGAGCATTCTTGCAGCAGCTCCAGTATGCACGAGACTTAAGAGGCACAGAGTGCACGATGTGCTGTCACTGAACAACTCGTGGGATTAGGATAACTGATGCAAAGCTTAAAGCCAACTGCAAGATGCCACAAATGACTTGCAAAGGTCACATGCCCTTCTCTTCAGGCTTAAATGAAGCTCAGGTTGGGAAGGTCATGTGCCTGTTGACCACGGCCCCGCTTCTATTATCCTGCAGGGCACAGAGGAAACAAACACAAGAAGGTGTAGATTAAGGCAGTTCAGAAAATAGCAATATTTGTTTTGACAACTCCTGACTTCTAAGGCATGAGTTGGTAGGGTTTTTCTTGGCTTTAGAAACATAGTTGCAAAATTCATCATGCCCAGAATGACTGTGCTAATAAACTGATGTAACTTCAGATGTGGGGGAGAACAGCTACTTAAACTACAAGGGTGGAGGAGCTAAGAGATCTTAAAGAAGAATATCCCAAAGGAAGAAATTGCTGCCCTTTCTTTTGGATTTTCTTGTGGCTCTTACATGTTCTTTACACTGACTTGATGAAAGATGTCCAAATGACAAGACAAAAGTAGGCAAACTCTGAAAATTCAATGTATTTGCCAGAGGACATCTAGAATGAGGGTGAGAGAGGCTGTGTGTTCACTTCTTACTGCCTTTTTTTTTAGGATGGGGAAGTGGTGTGAGCTGCATCTGTCTTCAGAGCTTCTGTTTCTCCAGCCTGCCACCTCAAGCTCCTCACCAAGCTGCTTTGTGCTTGTGAGCCCTCCTTAGGGAAACTGCCACTGACCTGGCAGCCCCTTGCTGAGAGCGTAGGACTGCAGAAAAAACCACTCTTTTTCTGTTCACTCACCCTGTCTGATTCCCTGGGCCTGCAGACGTGGATCTGGCCAACTTCCAGAGAGTGAATGTGCTGATAAGGGAAGGCAGAAAGGATTTGGAAAGCAAAGATATAGTGTTACACTGGGCTCCAGCAAGGAAGCCAATATTGTTATCGTGATGCTGGCATGCCATGCTAAAGGGCAACACAGTGCAAACTCAACCATACAGTCACAGTTTATCCCAGCTCTTGGAAATGACTGAACTAAATAGTCAAAAAATAGAAGAAAAAAAATCATTTGTTACAGTGTCAAGTGAAAAAAAGTAGCAATTCTTGGTTTAAAAACATTACCAAGCTGAATTCAATGGAAAGTTTAAGAATATCCTGAGGGATAGGAACAGAGACCTGAAAAAAAAATCTGAAAGCCACCTCCTCTATGTTGCCACTAGAAATGTCTCCTGGCCTGCTGTGGAGACTGACAGAAAGCAGGGAAATGGGCAGCTCCTTTTTGGGAACCACAGTGCAAGAGAAGAATTCGAACCACACCACTTCCCACTCCAAGCTATGATGAGAGGTACCTAGTCTCCAAAGATGCTTGCCACCCCCATCCTGGGCTTTCACAGCCTTCCCAGTCATGCATCCCAGTTTCTCCTAATGTCTAAGCAAGGTTGTTCTTAATGTGCAACAAACTCCTCTTTAGTCCTGTCCTCAGCCTGGGGAACAAAAGGAGAGTATTCCCTTTGTAGCAGTGTTGCCCCTTTGAAGCCTGTTTCCACATCCACATTTGATGCTCTCTTTATTAAACTACAGAACCCCCCTGATGGTCACCCCTTCTTGATAGGTCATGCTGTCTAAATCTCTTGGCACACCTGTCTCTGGCTGAGCTCTCCTCTGCACACACAGATCTACACATGCACATGCACACCCCCTGCTCCTTAAAGCATGTGTGCCCAAAATGGGACACACCCCCAGGAAAGGACCTGCCCCTGCTCAATAGAGTGGAATAATCACCTCTTACATGTGGCATGCAGAGAATGTCTCAACAGCATCTTTTCTGCTGGCTTATAATCACCCTCTGGTCTAATACAGCCCTGTACTCTTTTTTTTACTGTACTGGGGTATACACCATTATTCCCCATTTGGGGGGGGGGTTTATTTGTTTGTTTTCCATTTAATTCTTCTTTAAACAGTGAAACACTTTGCACTAACTGTTATTAAATTTTACTTTATCAGTTATAGGCTACTTCTCAAAGATATCACAATTACTTTAATTCTAATGCTGCCTTTCATATTTGCATTTCATCCCAAAATGTTACCTTCTGCAAATTGTGTAAGAGTATGCTCTATATCATCAAGAATCTTGGCAACAAGAACAGGCAGTGATTCCGGAACCAGGACCTGCCAGTCCCAAATGACCTCAGTGGTGGAAAGTGAATAATTTAAAAGTTCTCTCTGAGCATGACTTTTTCAGGCAGTCGTGCTCTCTGCCTTCTGGCAATTTCCTCTGCGCAAGGTTGTTTTCCCTTCTCAGACTTTTTAGCTCATGCTCTACCCAGTGGAGGCTTCCCCACACCTCATGACAGAAAGTGGCCCCAGGGACTTGATGTGCTGGACTTTGTCTGCTGATGTGGAGTATCGTCTGGATTAAGCAGTGCTCGCCTAGACTCGTTTTCTTCACCTACCAGTGAGGCCATTTCATAGGACTATGCCAAAAGTTTTACTACAGCCAAGATAAAACTGTTTTGCCTTTATCCACTGGGTTAAAGAACTAAACTGAATTCATGTGATATGCTTTATTCTTAACAAATCCATGTTGGCTGCTTCTCACAAGCTTCTAATCCCCTAGGGATGAGCAAATCATTCATTTCAGTATCTTTCCATGTATCAGAGCTGCAATGTTTGATTTACAGTTGTGAGTCCTCCCTTCCTGTTTTTTAAAGACATAATTTAACATAAATCAGTGGGGCTGCTGCCATGCAACTTACACCCATACAAATGGATGGAACAATGCAGGGAAAGTTCCTGGTCATGGGGACTGAATCCTCCCTATCAGACACTGTGAGAAGCTCCCAAACAATTCCTGCACACCATGCAGGAGCTGGTGCAGTCTGGTTTGATAGTAAAAAGTGAAAAATACAGCTCTAGCTACGAATATCAGTCAGCCTGAGCACATTAATGGCCCAAATGTTATTTTGTAGAGTCACTGGTCACTGTAGAAGAAAAATAACAATACTTTCAGATATCTGAAATAATTAACTAGTTAGGTAAACAAAGGAATATGATCCAGTTCTTATAAAAGAAAGAGACTCTGGGGAAATGGCTGGCACCAACAATTTTTGTATATTTGATACATTCCAATCAGCAGGAGGCTGACAAAGTAAAAGAGAGAATCTCACATTGCCCTTCAGGACTGCAGCTTAGTTGTTGGGGCTAGATCACTCCCTTTGTTTTCCATCCAGTCTGTCCTCAGCACTCTGAGGATTTTCAGAAAAAATTTTGCATAGGGTAGAGTTATACACAGTAATTAATTCACAGCCAGTCTCTGGAGCTACATTAAGCAATGTTTCCAATAAAGTTCCCAATTAATTTTTAGATAATAGTGCTGTATAGTGGGTTCTGTGAGGAACTTTGAAGGTTGGTAGAGGTCTATTCATCAACAAAGTGCTGGGAACTATGGCCTCCACGGTGTACACAGATGTTGTTCTCATCTAGGAAAACATTAGAAAGAAAAGTTAACATAGCAAGACAAAAGATATATCACAGTAAAGGATTTCTAGCCCTATAATTAAAAAGAGAAGTGGGTAAAAGCATATCTATTCAGCAGGGAGAGAGGAGTAATAACTAAAGATAATCTAGTTATGGTCTAAGACCAGAAAGAACACTTTTTTTTTTTCACTTTTTAGTGAAACAGATGACTGTACTGTGGGGAGGACTCAGAAGTGAGCTGAGACTATAATGATCTCCAGCAAAATCCTTCTGGCACATGCAGCAGGAGAGCAGAGGTGTGTCAAGGGTGGGATGTGATGGCAAGTTCAACACTCTGTGATGGGACAAGAGCAGAGTTAATGCCTCGGTGCAGATCTATGTGCAAATTAAAGTGATTTTTTTTTATTACAAGACAAATTAGAATAATCAATTTTGAAAATTGAGGAAATTGGATGTTCCAGGGGAGAGACTTCAGTGTTAATTTTTTTCTAAGTAAGTTTTCCTCTATGTGCTCTCCACTTGTAAAATACTCACTGAAAACTTCCTAGGGAGAGATCTTGCCTGACCATCCTCATATGATGAGCCCAGGGGCAACTTCAGTGAAAGCTGAACTAGCCAGCATGTTGCTTTTGGTAGGGCTTGGCCACATCCAGGTGCTGGCAGTGGGGTCTGCAGAGTGACCTCTGTGAGGAGAGTCCAGGGCTGTCCTGTGCCAGGCACAGATGGTCTCAGCTGGTCCCAGCAGCCCCACCACAGGACACAGCTGAGCTATTTTTAGTACTTATTAGATATTTTTAGGAATTTTGAGTTATCTTTAAGTAGTGTTGCAAGGAACAGGGAGCTGGACTCAGTGCTCCTTATGGGTCTCTTCTAAGTTGGGATATACTATGATCCAATGACAGTAACGACCATCCCTATCCCCTGTGCCACTTGGGACCAGAGGGTTTAAAGAAGTGAAATTGGGGCTGGGAAAGGTTGGAAAATGTAATTTTATTTTTTTTCTTCTCTATTTCTCAGTACCTGTATTGTAATTTGCAACAAATGAAATTAATTTTCTGTGACTTGAGTCTCTTTTGCGTGTCATGGTACATGGTAAATGGTCTTGCTGTCTTATCTCACACTTTTTCATTCTCTTTTCTCCCTAACTTGTTAAGGAGAGGGGCTGAAAGAACAGCAGAAAAGGTGTTGGCTGCTGGCCAGAGTTAATCCACCACACCTAGATAAGATTGACTTTAGGGCAGCTTTGGAGACATTCTCCCAC
>NW_008593905.1:0-9415 GCF_000691845.1 Merops nubicus | reverse complement strand
TTTTTACATGGAACCAGGACACTGTTTTTTCTGTAGCAGAAGGAATCCATGACAACAGATGATACTCTATTTATGTGTCATTTATACTTGTTTTGTCCTTGGAACACTGGTGTTATGTGACCTACAGAAAAACAAGCTTGTGAAGATGGGCAACGATAAGAAATATTCTGAAGTACCTCCCTGACTCAGTAGTGTGTTTCTATGAAATATTCAGGAGGACATACCTCTTAAATTACTGCACCACTTTTGATAAACCTGAGACATCTTAGTGGTCCTGCATTTACAAAATAATATATTAAAAGACAAAAAAAAAATCCTATTCACCTCTAGTTTTATGTGCTTCTTTTTGTACTGTGGTGTTGATAAGGGAGAGAAATGCAGGATTGATTTTCATAAATGATAGATTTACTCCAAAATTAAACCCACATCCTGCATTGATATTTATAATGATAAATATTGGACTTCTGTTTTTCTCTAATAAGGTGGATTAGGCCCTTATACATGCTATTGATAAGCGTGTGATTGTCAAGATCTCTTCAAGATGACCTCAATCATTTATTTCAGGGTGTACACAGAAGACTGATGAGCTCCTGGTTCCTTTTTTGCAGTCCTGAAACGCAGAACATCAGGGCCAGATGGCACTTAAGGTAGAACTGTACAGCACACCCAAACCAACAAATATTGAAAACAAGAGCTTGAGATTTCAGCTGATTGCCAGGAAACTAACTTAAACAATACCACAATGCTCAGAGATTTAAAAAATGATGCAGATATAATGAAACAATTTGAAGTTAATGGAACACTATAAGAGGAGGATGTTAATGATCCAAAATAATTTTTACACACTTCAGTGTAATTTTCAAGCTATCTTTCTGTAACGTTAGGACCTACCCTCCCCTGCAGCAGTACTTTGTCTGCAGAAAAGAGACACCAGATTTCATTCATTCAGATTCATATAAATGCCTTTTAGAGCTTAGATGGGGGAGGGTGGCATAGGAATTAAATTGAATTGCCATTTTCATTTTTTTTCTTAGCATTTGGATATCCTGAATTGTGCAGCTCTATTCAATTCTTGCCATGATATTGTTTTAAATTGTGATATTGCTCAAAGCTGCTGCTCTAGCCCCTATTGAATGCAGCAAGGAGGGAAGACCAACAGTCAATAGCTTCCAGTTCCCTCATTTAAATTACAGGTAAATCACATGTAGCTTCCTTCAAAGGCACAGGAAATGTCGAGTGGGAAAGGCACACTTCTATAAAAACACAGTGGAATATGATTCCTAACAGTTAAATGTCAGTGACTGGCACAAGCAACACACATTGAAATCAAAGACATCATATGAGTTCTGTGACAAAGTTTCATTAATAATTAACAGTTTACAATACTTACCTATTTCTGTGCTTGGATTTATGCTCAAAGGAGGTACAAGCTGCTTAAGAGAAGCTGACTCCCACATTAGAGGGTACTAATAGCTAATTGTGGTCCTTCTACAGCTAATATACCCAGTTTAATTGCAAAATAGCAGTAGCAGTTAATATTGTGCTTTAGACTCTAGCTGCTCAAAGCATGGTACAAATCCAAATGGTTGCTTTGAGCTTGCTATATAGTATATTTGATGAAACCTGTACCAGGAAGTCTTATTTTTTTAGGTGACTCTTCTTTACGCATTGAGGAAAGTTTTACAGTTTTCTTAAGTTTTTTGAAGCCTATGCTTGGACATAGTTTTCACATATGACTAAAATCAGTCTTGTAAAATAATAGCAAGAAACTAGATTTTATATTTCTTGCTGCATACTGCCACAAGTTTACAGAGTAAGGCCCCAGTTCAGAGAACCATGTAAAAGTATTACCCAGTATTTCTGTAGTCTCAGAATGGGTAAATACCCCTATAAACACACCCAGAACAATGGAGCCTTTGTCAGGACTGTTCACGTGTTTCAGACTGAAAAGCATTGGAGAACAAGTGTGGTAAATTACAGTGAATCCTTATTTTCACTGACTCAGTGCATCTGTCCCTATAGATGCATAGAAGAGAGCTTCTGCAACGCTGTGGAAGAGGAAGATAAAAAGTAGCTATGAAGGAGTTGGGAATAAGATCACTGAGAAAAATTAACAGGGAGCCATGCACAGGCTCCGTTTGCAACCCACAGAAGGCTTCTCATCCCACCAAAGGAAGAGAGAGAAGCGTTGCAGGGAGGCACGTGAACAGTTTGCAGTGCAGCTGTAACCAAAACTTATGGGAAAGCAGCAAATACCGATCAAGAGCCCTGTAACCAGAGGCACAAGTAACAAAAAGGGAAAAGAGTATTGTCAGGATATCTTTGTTGCAGAATGAGCTTTCACTACACTAATTCTGGTTTTCCTCCAGAGGGCTGAGCTCAATTTTCCTAACTTGAACAAATAACGCGGCGTACTTGTAGGGATTAATTTTATCTCTTGCACGCATTGTAATAAAAGCCCCACTGGGCAGTTACATATCAAATTACAAAATGTGTAAGCAGCCTTATTCTTTTTTCCCCAACTTTCTTGCTTCTTGTACAGCTAAAGATTAATTACTATTTGAGCTGCCTTGGGGGGATGGGAAAAGAATTAGAGATGAAAAAAAAAAAAAAAAACTATACTAAAATTAAACTCACGACATGTCCTTTTTAAAAAATGTGTGTGTTCAGAGCTTCAATTACTTTTGCTTAAAGTGGAAAATAAAGACATTGTCACATTTCTAAACAGAGTATTGTGACAGCTATTTTTACCTGTATTTTTTGTCACATTATTTACTCTACATGAGTCATTTTAAAATCAATTTCTTGTCATTAAGTTTAGCCCACACAATAGAAAACATTTTATAGATGTTTATACCTTGAAATAACAATTGAATTTGAGAGATGGTAAGTGAAAAAACCTTAATAATGTCTGCTAATTTTTTGTATGCTTTCTTTTTTTCTTTTTTCTTTCCTTTTTTTTAATTTTTTTTTAAGGTTTTCACAAACAGTTTTTGTCTGTAGTGACTCATTTGTTTTTACAGAAACTATTTATGGCAACTACATCTTTAATTTTGTTCTCCTCAATCTCTGCAATTGTTGCAATGCCTATTTTTTCTCACCTTAATGAGAGTTTTTTCAGATTTATTTTGTTTCCTTGAAGTGTACTTTGTTGGTTTATGTATGTTTCTGTCATATTATTTTCTAATAACAGGAGATATATTGATCATGTGTTGTCACTGCCAGTGGTTTTGTTTTATTGAAGGTCTTCCTGCCTCCAGATCAGTACAGACAACTGCAATAGGGAATTTCCAGATCCCGGGTTTGTTTGCACCTCCTTTGAACCTAATGTACTAACTTTTTTGTTACCTGTTTTTTCTTCCAAGTCCACTCCACTTCCTATTTTTCAGAATTGTAGGTTTCAATTTTGATGTCAATGACATGAGTAGTCCACTTTTCTGTTGGAAAAAGGTCATTTTTCCTAATTATGCTGAAAATAGAGATTCTGTAACTTCCTATATACTTTCTTCCTACTCAGTTGTCTATAGAATTGAGACTATTGTTCAAGCAGTTTTAAAAACCAAGATCACACTGGTATTATTATTCAGGCTGATAAATACAGTAAGAAACTAGCTTGGCAACAGGTTTCCAAAGATCCTAATTCACTTCTTTTTGATATTCAAGATACGATTGCTATGAAATTCATTTCTTCTTTTTTATTTTTTACAGCAGGGAGCATCTTTGTACTTGCCTTATCATTATCTGGAGTTGTTCCAGTTTGGAAGCTTTTCCAGTTAAAACTGCAAACCTGGGGTTTCTGTCAATCAATATAATTCAGTATTTTAGCTTGGTATTTTAGCTCAGCCTTCATCTGACAGCTTCCCCAATACTTGTTTAATTGTTTGTGATCAAAAAAAGTCTACATGTCTAATAATCATTTCTGCCTTTCTCAGACCCATGCCAGTATACTGAAATGGCTTGAATTCAGACTAGTTAAACTTGTGGAACTGTCTTTAAATGCCCTTAAACTGAATCTTTCTAGCAGTCACTTTTAGTAAATGTTTCTCCTGAGCTGCAGTAACCACAAGCTAGTGTTTGGTGTAACTGTTGATTGAGATCAACAACTCTAACAACTTACAGTTACTCTTTGAAGTGTTATTGACTGTTATTGTCTGTGACAATTAGTTTTTGTGTGTCAAATTCTGCTTCTTGTCTGGGTGTTTGCTCTTTGTCTTATACCCTGGGTATAGCTTTGCTTCTGAAACATAGGTGTTTAGCTAGTTCTCCATATTTCCAGAACACTAATGTGTATTCTAGTTTGGGTATTTTGCCCTTTGTTGGTCCATCAGCCCTTCACCCTTTGTAAGACTAGACTATCATGTCCTTCCTGACAAGAATGAAGGCTTTTGTTTGCTTGGTTATTTCTAGTGGCTATGCAATTTATTCCTTCCTATCTAGTCCGACTGAAGTAATTTTGGATAAAGAACAGGAATGATATTTCTTTTTTTCAGATGGAGCAATTGATAGGCTGTTATTTTCACTCAGGCCTCATTTAACAAACCAGCTTTCTCTGACTAAAGTATACGCAACTCTAAAGAAAGTTCATTCTCTGTGCCACGTGCCATGTGCCATATTATGTGAACTCACCAACTTAATGTGTCAAGGTCTGTTGCAAGTGGGTGAGTCCCTGAACTATTGTGGAAACAGCTGAGCTGGGCAATATGTCTCATACTCATGAATGCAACAAAGCTTCCCAGATGAGCTAGATGATTCATTCCAGCTAAAAGGTAAATTTAGGCTTAGAATTTCCATACATCAGACCAACGAACTTCAAGGTTATTATTCTACCAATGCTGCAGAAGAAAACACAGGTTCCATATTCTTTCCAGGAATATCTAAAAAGACCAACCGTAAAAAGCTACTACAATTTTATTCAAGGCTCTGTTTGGTATATCAATAAATCTGTATCGAACAGCTTCAAATACCACAGAATTAATACAGACCCTAATCTTTTGATTATTGGGACAAAACTAACCTTAAGAGAGGTTAAGAGAAACAACTTTTAGCAAACAGTAATCAAAATTTTATTAAAGATTGCATGAGCTTTCTGAACAATAAAAGGAATTTGCTACTCTGAAGACCCTCTATTGGTCTTCTGATTGGTCTACTAGTTAAAAGTTCTTTTATTTTTGAATCATTGAAGAACAAAAAAAATTGAAAAGTCTAGGTGTCTGGATCAGTTGCATGTGATGCTGAGTCTGCTGGAACGAATGGTAACCTGGACACACTTGTCTGTCCTACAGTGAGGGACCGTTTTCCCATTAAAACTGTGTTAAGTAAAAAAAATAATCTAGCCCACCCATTGCTGATCCTTTTGTCCTAACAGCAGTCCAAGTATCCAAACATGGGCTGGGGTTTGAGCTACATCCCAGATTTTCTCTTGAGTCCATGGTTCCTTGTAGATGCCGTCCTGGACAAACAGGTCTTCCAGTCTTACAGCTTGTGGTACTGAAGTTGACCTCTAGCAGGAAGAACAGGCAAAGACCACTTTGTTCCTGGGAGACTGTGGCTCTCCTCTGGACTGCATCTATCCTAACAGGCTTTTATTAGGACTGCAGCTCTGAAGTGCAAAGAAAAGCTGCCACAGAGGCTGTAATTCAGCTGTCTGTTGCAGAGGAAAGAGTTCTCCATTCACACGTGACAGAGGCTCACAATCTTTCCCCAGGCACTGAATCTGCTTGCCTTGTTGACAAACCTTGAGTGCAAAGGGTAACGAAGCTGGTGGTAAGGATGGTCAAAGGGGCAGAGTGCCGGCTGTGAGACTGTGTGCTCCGAGCTCTAATCCACTCCTCTACAATTACACACCAAAGCTGTGGCCACCAGCTGCATGAGGGTCTGCACCATCCTCCTGCACAGGGATTCCTCCTTGTATACAAATATTCCCTCACTATTTTCTGTCCTCCTGACCCACGCATCTTTGAATTGGTGTGGCAATTGCCCTCATCAGCAAAAGTTTAGGAGGAATTAATGTGATTACTTGTGATATCAGTTAGAAGTCAGCAATAAAACTGGAAAAGGGGTGGGTGGTTGGCAGTTCATACAAGTGACAGAGTTGACAAGTAAGAGTTTAATTGCAAAGATGACAAGTTCTATATTCAAAATTTCCTGTATCTCAAGAAATACATACAGCTTCACATACTCTATATCCAATTGGAACTAGGCAAGATATTTAATACTTTATAGACTTCAATTAATTTTTGTCTGAAAATTTTTTAATTCAGAGTCATTAGCAGAAATTATTTAGTCAAGAATTTTGCATAATGAATACTTGAGAGCAGCAGCTGACATGCAAAGCAAAATTTTGGAAAGAGAGGTGACATCTGTAGAGATAGATTACTCATTGCAAGTTATGTATCTCTAGTGGGTTCTAAAACACTGAGATGTAACTTGGAAAATATATTCTTTGTTTATCCAGAAAGCAGCAAAATGGATAATGACACAGTCAGTAAATGCCATTGTAACACAAAATGCACAAGGCAAAATGTCTACAGCTACTTTGAGCATATGGTTGCTGGGTGAAACTGAGTGAGGATCCAGGCTGTAGTCTATTGTACTCATTCTATGTATTTTTAAAAATATATATGGAATTTCCATATAAACAGGACAACAGAATGGTTTATGTACTGAAATGTTACATGAATATATATGTACATACATATATTTGTCATATAAGTAAACAAAAAATTCTTAATATTCTTTGTGCTATATTGTTTTCCAAGAAGCTAAGACAGAAGAACATTGACTGGCAAAGATCTGAATGCTTTTGGAAAGATGTGTTTCAATTGTTCACAGGACAGAAGACAAACTAAAAGGTTGAATGGCATCTGAAGTTCAATGTATGCAAGTGGAATACAAAAGGCTTTCAGAAAGAATAAGAGTGTGTTCTAATACAGTAGTTCAAAGAAGCCTCAAGTATGAAGAAACTGCAGATCAGCAGTTAGAAAAAAACTTTTGTTACCATCAAACTACTTTCAAGATAGTGAAATGAAAATGAAATGAAAAATAGTGAATGAGAAACTGGAGGAAGGACCAGAACTGGAATCCTAGAAGAACATGGGTAACAATTCATGCTGCAATCAGATGAAATAAGATAGTTTTATCTAGAACATATTGTTACATCAAAACTTCAATAATGAATCCTGTAAGCAATTCTCACCTTCTGTCTCGCAAAGAACAGAAGATATTTTCTTAGTAGAAAAAAAAAAAAAATCTTGAAATAGTATCTACGATGTCAAAGATCAGAGTTCCTATATATTCCTCAGCTATCAAAACCAGATCGTACCACTATAAGATAATTTCATTTAAGTAGTGGCTGCTGTAGGATTGCACTGACTACAGAAACAAAACATTTGCGGGGCATTCATAGTATCCACGATATTCTTTTTATATAGTGACATAATCCTTGTCTGTTTAATAATATGTTAACAGGATTTTTCCACTCTCCCCTTTTTCCAGACAATTTCTTGAAAGGATTGTTTTAATCCTCTACCTTTGCTCATTGTTAACTAGTAGCTTTTATACTGTATTATATTTGAGGTGGAATAGGGCATTTGGGTGAATAGAAAGCAAGGAACACATATTCTTAGAATTAGACTCAATGGCTATACCAAATTTGTTTCTGAGGGCAGTGTCAGAAATTAAGTAATTTTAGAAAGAAATTTGCCACAGAGCTTGCTCCACAAGTTCTTCTTAGCATGTTGCATTGCTACAGGAAGGTTTTAAATGCAAAATCATTTTTTTTTTAAAGAAACACTCAGAGGTTATTATCCATCATTAACTTCCAATTCCACAGATGGTGTATGTTAAGAAGTAGCCAAGGATTTCTAAGGAATGAAATCTTCTGTAGAGCTATTTTCTCTTTCCACAACTTTTTCCTAGTACTTCCTCTTTTTGTAGGAGACCAGAGTGATAATTTGGTCAAATTTCCTTTTCCTTACATACTATGGCATGCAAACTTTCAAACAGGTAAATGTTTGAGCTTTAGCGAAACTAAACTTTCAGGGTTTAGCAGAAGTAGAAAGCTACTGATAAATATATATATGGTCAAAACCTATGAACAAAATAATAGAAGATATATTCATTACCATCATACTGGTCTCTTTTCTTTGTAGAACTTTGATGTGTTTATGTATCTCCGTATCTCATCTGAGCATCAGTAGAGTTTCTATGTGGTAGAATTAAGAGTTCATGAGTTTTATGCCCCTTGTTGCTCTGTAGATGCAAGGGTGTTTCAGGCAGTCTATGGCAAGCAAGTTGTAACACCTTGGAGTGACCTCAGAGATCACCAGTAAGTGTGTGTGGCAAGTAGAAGAATGAATATGACTAGTCTATTTCATATTCTTTTGAAAAATGAGTTAGACTCCTTTTGTGATGGGATGACCTTAAGGGCAAACACAACATATACCTGCCACAGAAATGTCTACTGTGCATTGAGTGAACATTATAGTTTATGTAATTAAAGATTGCATCAAATCTGTTGGCTAGCCAACCCAACTTATTTTCTCTTCTATGTCTGAATCAGAACAAAAAGGAATCAAACAAGTAAAAGACAGCATTAAAATTATTTTCCTATTTTTTAACAACTCCCTGAAAATCATAGCTGCTTGTGAAATAAAATGAAGAAGGAAAAAATAGCACAGTATAGAAAAATAGAGCTATGTAGTCCTCTGTCCTTCCTCTGTCATTAATGAGTAGCATTAATGAAAGAGGAATGAGTAGCATTAAGGAGTAGCAAATGGAAAAATAGAGTACTTAATAACTAACGAACTTTCATAAAAGAGGAAAAATCACATGCATGTGAAAAAGGTTAGAGTAACATCTCTGTGTTTCCCTAGCTCTCTGACCTATGTCAGATAGATTTTTTTTTTTTTTTTCAATTATATTCAAATCCACTACAAAGACCTTCAAACGCTTTTTCAAAATAAGGAAGATGTCACTATCAACCTGAAAATCAAAGAGGGATGATAACAGCAAAATCCTGATTCTGCTCACATACCATCCATATAGACATTTAATCAAGATAAGCTTGGGACTCCCAAGCTCAAACAATATCCTTCCCAGTGTATTATTGCATGCACTTAATAGCAGATCCCTATTTTGCACAGCTCTGCAGACCTGTATATCACCAGTTTCTCACCTATCAACGCAGAGCTGGAAAGGTGCCAAGAAGATGTCAAAGAAGTGCCAACAAGAACTACTAGTTCTTGATCTGCTTTGGAGCGTCTGAAAGTTAACACTCACATGTAGTTTGTTGTGGGTTTTGAACCAATTTTGCAAACTCAAATTGCAGACAGTTGATGTGAACTATTAGTGAACACTGTCAGGAGGAGTAACTGAAAGGAGGACTGAGGACCCTTCTTTTTTTTTTTTTTTTTTT
>NW_008593904.1:0-968 GCF_000691845.1 Merops nubicus | reverse complement strand
CTTTGAGAAGATGTCAGGACCTTAAGGAAACTTTGAGGAGACCTTAGGGCCTTGAAAAGACTTTGAGGAGACCATAGGGCCTTGAAAAGACTTCAAGGAGACCTTAGGGCTTTGAGAAGAAATTGAGAAGACCTTAGAGCTTCATGAAGACCTTGGGAAGACTTAAAGGCCTTGAAAAGACTTCAAGGAGACCTTAGGGCTTTGAGAAGAAATTGAGAAGACCTTAGAGCTTCATGAAGACCTTGGGAAGACTTAAAGGCCTTGAAAAGACTTCAAGGAGACCTTAGGGCTTTGAGAAGAAATTGAGAAGACCTTAGAGCTTCATGAAGACCTTGGGAAGACTTAAAGGCCTTGAAAAGACTTCAAGGAGACCTTAGGGCTTTGAGAAGAAATTGAGAAGACCTTAGAGCTTCATGAAGACCTTGAGAAGACCTTAGGACCTTGAAAAGACTTCAAGGAGACCTTAGGGCTTTGAGAAGCCTTCATCATAGACTGATCACTAACCACCACCTCCAAGTAGCCTCCGCTCAAGAGTTTCATCCAGCTCCTGAGGTGTCTGGGAAGAGCCCCCTGAGCTCCTGCTGCTCTAACAGGATCCTGCTGGAGGTCGAGGAGAACCTCAGGGGCAGGGGCAGAGCAGCTTTTGGAAAACCAGGCGCCCCAACCACAGCCAATTCTGCCCTGGGGGGACCCCTCCCCACCCACGGGACCCTCTGGTGCCCCTCAGCCTCCCCTGGGAGTCCCTCCCTGCCCAGTTTTGAGCCCGTTTTATCTTCCAGGTAGACAGGAGAAAGAGAGAAAAAAAAAAACCCAAAAAACACCAGAACAAAACCCCAGCTGGCTTTTCCCACCTCCACTGGGGAAGTTCTCCACGTCCTTCCTCTCCCCCCCGTAAGCTTTTTTTGCTTGCTTGGCTTTTTCCTAATCAATCTGGAATCATCTTCTGTGATCATCTCTAAATTAAACGT
>NW_008593903.1:0-6937 GCF_000691845.1 Merops nubicus | reverse complement strand
CCGGCCGTGCGCCGCGCGTGGACCAGACCTCTGGGGGACAAGAGCCCCAAGTCCTCGCCCCCGCGGCTACTGTGCAGAGCCAGATGAGCAGCTCTGACAGTCAGTGTTGGCTTTATCTCCTGCCACAAGGGGAGGCGGTGGGGCAAGAAGGCCTAACGCTGCAGGTGAAAAGCAAAGGTGGACTCTCTGTTCAGGGGCCACGTGCTGTCATGCTGCGCTTTATAAAAGACAAATGTATTAGCACCTCCAGAACTAAGACATGGCAGAAACAATGAAGTGGTCCTAGATAATCCTTGAACCCTAGTGAGCCTCTTGAGGCTATAATAAATGACATTTGAGGTTTGGGGTTCTTTAACTAAATAATTGGGAGTTACAAGCAGGGCTAAAAATGAGCCTCAAGAGTTCATTTATTTCACCCCCTGTTCTGAGATAGGGTCAAATATAAGTAGACTCCCACCAGCACGTATTTTTGTAATCCCATTACTACACATTTCTAGTGAACCAGGTTTCATTATCCTTTTCAGGTAACCTACTCCAGTTACTATATACTCAGATATTTGTGTTTTAAGCCTAGGCTAAATAAGTCTCCAGGAAGAAAACACACCACTAGCACCAATAACATTTTGAAGGCGTGTTTTTTATTCTTCTGTAGTATCAAATACTGGAGAGATGTGCCTGCCTACCTTGTACCAAATTACAGATTTTAATTGATTGCTTCTGTTAAAAAAGCAAAACCACAGATCTGTAAGCCTCTCTATAGGGAATAAATGGGTTTACATATTCTATGAATGTACATACACACATGAATTTTATATGTATATGTATTTACTTACTTGTGTAATTTTTATGGTTTTCTGTGGAGCTGTCAATATTCCTTATAATCTTTAATTGTAAAAATGTAATTTTTAATTCATTTCTATGACATATGTATTATCAAGCAACATAAATGAATCTATCTACTTTGTAACTGGCAACAAGTATATATGATGTGGGAAGAAGGTAAATAAAGCATTTAACTAATTCCCAGAGTGTTTCTCTACTCCAGATAAACCTGCTTCCTGTACATTAGTGAAATAGTAGGTTTCTAGATTCACACACTCTTCTGCTTCATAGAATCATAGAATCCTTTAGGTTGGAAGGGACCTTTAAGATCATCAAGTCCAACCATTGAGCCATTAGGGCTCTAAAGTCCTCTGCTTAGGTCATTCAAAAAAAAATTAAAAAAGGACAGTAACATTTTATGCTGTGCTGAAATCTTATGCATGCTGGATGTTCGTTTTCTAATTTTGCATTTCCAATACAGAGATACTCTAAATACTGCAGTGGATTAAAGCTCTGAAGCTTGAATGACCTTACCATATGATCATGATATGAGCGTAAGTAAAATAGTTTAAAGCTTTTGTGCCACAGTTACCTCATCTTTAACAGGCATCTGAGACGGTTTCTATCATTATAAAGAAACCTTTATCCTTTGAGAAGTACAGATTCCTTTCACTTTAGGTACCTGTAGTGAAAGTACGCTAGAGCTTCAAAGACTTGTTCAATTTGTACTGTCTCAGATACTTCATAACATAATGTTAAGCTGTCAGTGTTTTCTTACTTCAGAAAATCTATTAGGAGTGGATATATACTGCTCTAATTATCTTTTTTTTTTAAATCCATTTAGATTGTAATAATATATAACAGCTGCATAGCTGAGTGAATCTCTTCAAATCATAAGCCTACAGAAATTCATCAGAATATCTTATAAGTAATTTACATCATCTTTAATTCTGCAGATGTTCTTACAAAATGTGTGCTATTCAAGTACCCTTATTGTCCTTGATACTGAGACATATATACATAGATATGAGACATACACATACATACATATTTATCTGTATGAAAATGTTTCTAAGAAGAAGGGATATGGCTTTAACCTCTTCAGATCTGGAGAACACTTCTACTTATATATAAAATGCAGACGTACTTGCTGTGTTAATGCTGTAATACGTGAACTGTGGATGCCTGAAAAATAATCAGATAACGTAAATTTGGTGGCATCTGAAAGGGAGAAGGCAAAAATGTTGTAAAGTTATATGCCACTCTAAATTATATCAATGGATAATTTCGACTCCAAAAAGCACAGAAAAAAAATAGCTCACTTCCAGTGACATAGTCATGTTTTGAAGTTAATCTAAAACTACAGAAAATACAGTAATGTATGCTTTTGATTGTACAGTAACATTCATCTACTGCATTCATCATAATGAAATATTATCTCTAATTCCCAGCATTTATCTTTTTATTTAAATTTCATACAGTACTGAATGTACAACAGTTGAAAGACTGAATTTTTAATCTGGTATTTATCTTCATCTAAATTCCTCCCCCCCTCTGTTTTTAAGACTTACACAAGCATCTAATTACTGAGAGAACAGGACTGCTCCTATGCACAAAATTACACACACTGCCTGTGTTTGACGCACAGGAGGACTCAGGTGGGGGAACCTCCCAGAAAAAGGAAAAGGTTCCTCAGAACTGATAGCTGTGATTCAGCAGATGGCACTCTTCCCTCGAAGTGACTGAAATCAGTGCTGCCTTCCCTTTTTCCTTTTATTTTTTTTATTTTACTTTTTTGTTCCTTCCAAGGGACAATGTGCTTTTAGAGATTATTTATTTCAAGTTGCCCATAACAGCTGAAATTTCTGTGAGTACTAAAGATCCCAGGTACTGCTCTCTGAAGGCAGAGATCTGCACACAGTGTCTGGGATGTGGTATGAGGGCAAATTGCACTCTCTCTCCACAAACCTTTTTGAACTTCAAATTACTCTTACCTTCCCAATCTTAAAACTACTGTGTAGGGAGCTGGCTGCCAGCACTGGCAGTGTGCAGGCCTGTGTGTGCGTGTGTGTGTGTGCGTGTGCCAGGACCACGCGCTCCCCTGCCCGCGTGTGTGCACGGGGCCGGTGGCTCCGAGCCCGACGGCGGGGACGGCCAAATCAGCAGCACTATTCCGTAGGCTACAATCAAGCTCCCGTTGGTATTGCTGAGAACCAGTTTGGATAGGAGTGCTCTGTTGGTGTTACCAGATAGACTACTGTGAAGATGCCTGTACAATTTATTCAAGCTAGAATTATTTCCACAGATTTTTGTCAAGATGTATGTGACACCCTTCTCAGGCTTGAGTCTGCTTTCGTACGCTGAACTGCATAGATTCAAGAATCCCACGTGCTTGCACGTCCACCTATGGTAACTCATGGGATTCCATGTGTCCTGTCCTTTGTGTTTTGATGTGTTTTTTTTTTCTCCCTAATTAATCTCTTAATCACCTTCATTTTAGTTATTTACTACTATAGGCTGTTTAAATTATTGTATCACACTATGTTACTCTCAAAATATAATACTCATGTAAAAAGGAAGCCAATTAAATAGTGCATCATATTCCTGACATTGTTTTATCAGATACAACTTCCCAAAACCTGTTCCTTCCCAGACTGTTTAGGACACCACAGAAATGGTCTGTTCGATTATTTAGTGAACTGTCTTAAAAAAACTGTTTAAAGTATTTTTTCTAAGGGTAAGCATTAATAAGCTCAAACAAAATGGAAAAATACAAGGGATTATACATCTCTCTTTGTATATTTGTCTCTTAGTGTATTATGGGCCTAACTCATGGAAGGAATCTTAAGTTAATAAACATACCTGACAGCAGAACAGTATAATTTCAGTAGGGTTTTTTTCATGTTTCAGCAGTAAGAAAATAGATTTTTCTACAATAGAGCTAAACAGGCTGTGAACTTGTTAGGAGAAGCACTGTATAGTGTAGCTGAATATAAAAAGTATATGGCAAAAGCCTGAAAAGCTACCGTTGCCATATAATGAACTGGGATAATTATCATGAGTAAACAACAAAATGTTATGATTTCCATGTTCATATAAGTCAATTTCTGTCTCTTTCCTGACCTGGCTGGTTACTGTTTCAACATGCTATTCAAAGAGATTATTTTTTTGTGTTTGCTTGTTAGGGCCTTAATGTGATTTTGCTTTCATTTACATTAATTTTGGGATGTAACTCTTATTTCTTTGATGTTACTCTTAATTACACACCAGTGAATTCAGGCTTGCAGTGTCTTTTACTACATACATTTAGAATAGTACTCACAGTCATTGTAGAGTAAGGAATACTAGCAATAAAACATAAGATTTTATTTGCTATGTTGTATTCATAGATAGAGACCCTAAGAAAGCTCAAGCCTCATTATGCTAGGTGTATAAAAACAACATGACAAAAGATCCTTTCTTCAAAGGATTTATAAAGCATCGTTATCAACGTAAGGAACTACAGGAAAAATTCACCACTGGCATAAACATGCAAAATTCCATTGAAGTTTATCCTTTAATACTCCTTCATATTAGGGGTGAATGTGGCTTTTCGTTTCTGTTTCAGAGATGCTATAGCATATCCCCACTGGAAAAAAAAAAAATCACTGAAAATCACTGAAGCTACATTCCTTCTGTTCCCCCAGTAAAAAATGCTAAAGGCATATTTTCTATTCAGTCTACTCAGCAGACTAGCTCAAATGCTTTAAAAAAAATATTATAATTATAGGAAATATTGCATACAACTTCTGCTCTGTGGTTTTGTTCTTGTTAATGACAAAATGCTAATCTGCTTTAGTATGTAATTTATATACAAACAGGAGAGTATTTATTACAAAACCAGTGTTATCTCTGATACTACTAAACAAAGAGAGACCTGTCTCTGAAATCTCAGTATTTGCTTTAAATGCTTAACAAATGAGCCATTCACTACTCACTATCTCCTTGTTTCTATACAGAGCAGAGGAAGAGTATGAGGGTGTCACCTAGTGGATTGTTCGAACTGCCCAGAGAGAGCTAACGAGCAAAACCATCCAAATGGCATTGAATGAACTAACAAAATGAAAGAGAAAGGATTCTTTTTTCTTTATTTAATTACTTCAGGAATTGTGAAGGTTTCAACAGAGCGTTATTGTTCTGTAATATCTGCCTTTGGGTTCCCATTCATGTCACAGAATCTGTTGGCTCTGAAAAGGGCTGTAAGAAAGATGCATCCAAAATTTTGAAGAGAAAATTACCTATGTTCCTGGCTCAGAGGAAAGGTTTAATGTTACCACAGGCGACCATTTTAAATGAGTTGCACAAAACTTTTCTTTAAGATTACAAATAAGTGGAATAGATGATACACAGTGACCCTGGCTTCCATCAGTTACATTTTAAAAGAAGGAACTATTCCATGGTTTTCAACAGGCCATCAAAAAATGGTTTTTCACATGTATTAGTTTGAGATTGCTGTATGCATTTATAATTCATGAATAGTTAAGGTTAACCTTAGCAATCTGAAGATGAAAAGGATTACATAAACTACCCATCTTATTTCTTTGATTGAATTACTGCACATATTTAAAGCAGACGCCACTTAAGAACTGAATACCTGCAGTGAATTAACTCAGTCAAATGCAAAGCAGATACTGAAGCCAGCTCACCCAGTACCATTTCAATTGCATGTTGAAATTTAAAATAACCAGCATACAATTTATAATTGCATGATGAAAGCCTATCTGATCTCACATATTTAACCTCTTTTAATTAAAAAAAATGCTTACTATAGTATTAATATTACATTCTGCCCTTGAGTGGTGGAAGGGAATAAAGTAAGGAGGGAACTACAAATGATAGAGACATCCTGGTTTAGTGCCTGGGGCATACATTTTATTACACCCCCTGAAATTTTTCAGTGCGCGCTGTGTCACCAGCATGGGAAAAGGAGAAGGTCTTTGCCCCATGATGGAATGCTTATTTGCTGCTGTCAGAGGTACCTGTCAGCAGACAGTCTGCTACTAAAAGTAGCAGCAAAACTCTTAACTAGCAGTATGCTTTGCTGGCCTTGCTGTTGGTAACCTGCTTGAATTGTAACGTGTCTGGTTTAACGGGCAAGTGGAATTGCCTTCCTCTGCGTTTAAGAGCTAGCTCGGTCTCAGCCTTCTCTGCATGGATGGAATAAATACAACCTAAAAGTCCTTGCAAAATATTCTAGGTGAAAAGATACTAAGACCCCAGCAATCCTTACCCATATTAAAAGCTCTCAAAACCACGCTTCAAGAGAACGGTGAAAATGCACACTTCTTAGTTTAAGTACCAAACCAAAAATTTGTATAAATGCATTTCAAGTTTTTGAGTAAAACCAAATTACTCCTACTTTTTTTTTGAGGCAGGAAATGAAGGAAAAAAGAAAAAAAGTAGTAGTTAAATCCCTCACAAAACAGAGCAAAGTTCTGCTGAACAGAAGCGTCTTATTTTGCTAGATATTAAATGTTTTCTGGACCTTAGAAGCACTTCTGTCATCTTGGGGACATGGAGTTATTTGAGGATTTTCTTTTACTTTTACTTTGGGTTTTTTTGTTTTTGTTTTTTTTTTTTTCTTCCTCAAAACCATTGGTTTAGGTCCTTATGGATTCTGTTGCGAAGTGTCCAAGAGGTATATGTTGGGAAGTTTAGTATAGTGGACACTTGATAGAGTACAAAATCTGCAGGGCAGGTAAGGTTTGCTGTTGAGGGAGAGGATGCTGCCAATAAGTCTTGTATACCCATTCTTACAACAGGCTATTTTATTTAAAAATAGTTCCTTCCAGCTTTGTGCAGGAAAGGAAGACCTACTAGGCAGTACCAGGCTGCTGTAGTGCATACATCTCCTTTCTCACAAAAGGTCAGGCTGCCTCCAGAATACAATTTAAAGAAAAACCCAACCAAACAAAAAGCAAACTGGAGGGAAGGTGTTGGGCCCCAGCTAAATATTTCATTAAAAAGAAAACTGCTCTTGCATGTGTTCTCCTTAAAATCTCCCAAAGGACAGATCTGTCAGGGTATGTCTACACGGTTAGGAGCATCCAGTGACACAACCGTTCCTCCCGCTCTC
>NW_008593902.1:0-11180 GCF_000691845.1 Merops nubicus | reverse complement strand
TCCAAGCCTCAAACCACAACAGTCATCCTCCTTCCTGGCTGGTGTTTTCTGCTTGGGTCCCCTTTGTGCTTCTGAGCGTACCATGGACTGCACACACAAAATATGATCAATCCCCAGTTATCAAATGTTCATGTGCCTATCCTTCAGGGTTATATGAACTTTTAAAATTAATAGAATAAACTCCTTTATTGCATGAAAATTACGGCATTGATATTTCAAAATACGATCGCTTATTATTACTGATTCTATTAATTCTAGTATCTGTAAATGACTTTTAAATCTGATGTAGTTGTAAGCTTGCTATCATCACTACTAAAATAGTTACTGAAGTATTGCTGTTAAAATCAACTTACAGACTAGTAACTGATTAGAAATTATTACTAGTTGGGCTGTTTATTGGAAATCCCCAAGAATATGCATTTGTGCTTTGTACCTAGACCTGCTGCAGAGTGCACTGAAAGGTAAGAGCACCTGCATGGCTACCTGTGGAGCTCTCCTTGGCAGAGTGAAGCCATTTTGCAGGCACTCAGGGAGCTGGGAACAGAGTGCAAAGTCTCACAGGACTCTAGCAGAGTACACAGGTATCATCAAACATAGGCTAAATTTAATTTTTAAAGCATTGTGTTGTCTTAATTCTGTCATGTGAGTAGAGTCCTCCTAGATGTGTACAGGCTTTGGAAGCACAAAAATGATCAGCCACTCCTTGGAGAAGGCTATTAAACCACTTGGTACTGCTAGAAATCACAGCAGGGTATCACAGGCATGGGAACCCCTGAGGTGGTGAGAGGGGCCTAAACTGCCAGTCTGTAGAACAGCACCTTCCCTTTTCAGATGAAGGTGACAGACTCTGTGAGGGTCTGGACCTCCTGTGTGTGCTCTGCTGTAGTCTGACACAGCCTTGAGAAAGCTCCATCTTCTGCAGATGTGTTGCTCTGAGGTGCCATCGGCCCTTCAGTACAGCAGGGGCAGAGCTGTCTGCCTGAGCTTTCACCCTGCAGCTTTGGGGGTGCTTTAGATATGCTCAGCAAAAGCTGAGTCCAAGTACCTCCAAGATAAGGTTTAAGAGAATAAAATTAGTTATTAGTTATAATGAATTTATGACTTGACTTTGCAAGATATGTCATTGACTGATGTTGCAAGAGGAGAACAGTAAGCTCTGATTTTTGGTGCTGAAGTTAATCTTTCTTAAATGCAATGGAGTTGAACAGTGGGTGTGAGTTGGGGAACAAGAGCACAGCAGAGCTGTGCAAGTCTCCAAGGGTCTCTTCTATGCGGATGTTGCAATGGCACACCTGAAATGTGCTTTAGTTCAGGCTGTGCAGGTCTTGTAGGATCAAAGTCCAGTGGGAGAAGTCTGTGGAAACAACTGTGTTTTTTCTGTGTTTCATGCTGGTGGTTCTAAGGCAGCTGGTGAACTGCCCTTTGATCTTATGAGGGTCTGCCATAGAATTAAATGGTGTCCAGTCCAGGAAAACGTACCCTATGGGTGACTATCTATGCTCCCTTCTCTCCTTATAGTACATGAATACCCCTCTTTCCCACCCTCACAAATGTTCCAGACAAACAGTGCTGACAATTTGAGCCATCTTGATCAGCTCAGCTGCCTGAATAACCAGTGTCTTTAAGTAAAATAGGAAGGGAAAAAAGACCAAGCTAAAAGATGGAATATCTATTTGCTCATCTCCACATCCTCCATGCCCAAGAAATACTGTTCCATATATGTGGCATACAAAGTCTGGGTTCAGTGTAAATGAACAAAGCAATTCCCTGCCCCTCATCCAATATACTGTTTTTTTTTTCCTCTGTCTTCCTTCTTTTGCATATTCTACTTAAACCCTATAAGCAATGTATCTCCCTAAAAATTCATATAAGCACTTGTTTGATTCCTCTCCCTTTCTACTTGTCAGTTAAAAGTATTTCATGATTTAAAGCATTGTTTAAAAATGCTCTTAGCCTTGATTGTTTTTTTTTTTTTTTTTTTTTCCTCCCTCAAGTCTTTTCAAGTGCTAGATATCTGGTTTGGATATGCTCTGAACTATATACAGTGTTCTCATATGAGGCTGTGGGCTCATTAATTCAAAATTAGAAAAGGCTCTTAATTTTTCACTCCGTATAACTTATCTCTCTGCTAGAGTTAGAAGTATTTTGGAACTTTTTTTGCTAGTGGATTACATTTGAAAGTGATATCAGACACTTTAAATATAGATAGTACTTCCACAGGGCTAATTTCATAAGCTGAAACCAATTCTGAATCAAATTTCTGTAAGGAAGAATTTAAACAGGTAAGCTGTATATTGTTTGAGTACTGAAAAAGCCTACCACAGAGAGTTTTATTTTGCTTGGAAAATTAGTTTGGCTTAGAGAAGAAGTGACAGAATTATAAAAATTACATAACAAATGGGAGAAAGGAGAAGTTGGTAATAATGAATATAGATTAGAAGGCAGCCTATTGCAGAAAAGTGATAAGAAAGCAAATGGACCAAGGGACCAGTATATGGTCTAAGCCTTTCAGAAAACAGCAATGCATTTTTTGAAACACAGGAGGAAGAAAAGAGATTATACCGAAGTGAATAGACAGAAATGATGGAAATCAACTGGAAAAAAAGGCAGAAGTGGCCAACAGTATACTTTGTATTTGGGAAAAAGCAGAGAAGTATTAATATGCTAATCACGTAACAAATCCTTTCCACTCTAGTGGGGCTCAGGGGAGTGTTGAGTCACATCTGCTAAAGCTTTTATATCATTTCTTCATATTCAGCTACCCTAGTTTGGACAGGGATGATAAAGGAGCTCTCTTACCATGAACAAAGATGGCCAGTCATCTTTGAAACACTGGTCAAGATCCAGATGTCTGATGTTATTGTAGTGTAGGCTTATCCATTTATCATTATTCCTAAGAAAAAAGATGGGGTGACTGATGCAGAAACCACAGAATTAAATTAGAACAATATAGTTAATGTCAAGCTACATGGTCATTTGGGAGTTAGTTTTTTACTGATTAGCTGATGCTTAAGTGATGGTGGTCAAAAGCCTGGGCTGATAATAGCTGTCATTGTAACATACTTCCAAGTTCTGCAGGGTATTTAACTTGATACTTGATGACTTTAGAAGGATATAAAACTGATGTGAAATGTTGATTTAATTAGAAACTGGGTAACTGAAGCTCTTAAACTGAAAATCAATGTTACTAGTGAAAAAATAAAAACGATTTCTCAGTATACTGAGTCCCATTCTTTGGAAAATAAAAGAGGACAAAACTGTAGGGTTTATATAGCTGGTCTCATGGTGTTTGATGAGGCTGTGGCAGAGACCAGTGAGATTCCCAGCTGCCCTGGGCACACAATGCTCCAAAAGAGACAGCGAAGCACTACTGTGAGAGGAGTGAGCGAGCTTCCTCTGGAGCATTGTGCAGCAGACTAATTTACTAATGCTTGCGGAAGATTAATTTAAACTACCTGGATGATTAAGGGCCACACAGAGCTCATTTTCTTAGACTGAAAGAACTTGGGTGGTTTAGCTTAGCAAAATGAAGAGTAACTGAAGGTATTACTGCTGGCTTGAAGTACACGAGGGAGTGGATGCAGGAAAGGCAGAGATTTGTACTAAAAGACAGTTTTGCCACAGGGATCACTGTATATAATCAAAGAATACAATTTATGCTGAACATAAAGCATTAGTGTGATATTCTGGAAATGTCTTCCAAAAGAAGACAAACACTGGAAGTTGTTAAAGAGGGAGTTCAGAATATTTGCAATATTGTTATTCGTGATAGTGAAAAAAACTTGATGATTCATGAAGTTCTTTTTCCCATCCTAATCCCCTGTGCAGTCCAAACAAGGATTAATTCAAGGAAGTCCTGAGCTCTGTCTTTATAGATAAAGCAAGAGTGGTTGATTAAGTTAATACTTATCTGGCAAGGGAGACACCGTTGCATGGGACCCCTCTGTCCACAATACCGTCTGTTCAGCAGCTGTGCCCTAACTTTGGAAAGTGCTTTTCTTCCCCTCTTTTAAATAAATCTCCTGCCCAATAGCTGTCAGCACATAGTTTCTTGTGATATAATGCACTGCAGGTTTTTTGTCCATTTTATTAGCTTTATGTGTTTTATAGGATTTTTGAATCATTTTATTTGTTCATGCTCAAGTTTTAAGTTTCTCCTCTTCAGACCTGTTAGTGTATTTATTTATTCTGTTTATTTCTCTTTTGGTCCCCTTGTAGCAATGTTAAGTTACACTGTTCCTTTGCCCTGATTTGTGGCATGCCTTTGCCTTGTCTCCAAGACTTTAGAAATCACTGTTTAATATTATTCTTCACTGAAAGTCCTTAAATGGCATATGCAGTGAAATATGTCTCATGTCTCATACCCAAGCGGGTTTTAAGTTCTGTGGTTAATGCAAGTTAGATTTTCTGAGACACTATCAAAATATCAAAAATAAATTCTAGGCATTTTTACAATGCCTTTATTTCATTTACCAACAGCAGCATAGTCACTTCTGAACTATCATGTTGTTTATTAGTACCCTCGTTGCCTTGAATTTTAATTTTCTGCTGCTGCATGTGTCAAAATTCTTATGCTCCTTGATTCACGTGGAAGCCACCAAAGGGAAGGCACTCATGTGCCCTACTCCCTACATCTCTGTGTACACTTCCAAAGGCCAGGAAGGCTGCCAGCTCTTCACAGAGGCAGTAGCTCCTCCAGAGGATGCTTCACCATGGAAGTTTCTCATAGCTGCTCTCAGCTTCCAGGCAGTGTGATTCCTGGGGGGTGTCACAATCTACAAACCAATCCTGCAGCTTCATTTTCGAGGTGTTAACTAGATAGTTGTGGGATTTACCCTTTATAGTCTGCTGGTGTGTGGCTTGTCCTGCAAATACACCTTGGAAAGTCATTGCTGAAGACAAAGTTCTGGAACGTACCTTAGTTGTCCTTTACAGTTAGTTGTTAATATACTTGGAATAAAAATTCTAAATGGCACTGTAGACTTGTGCATCTTCAGCTAGAACTCCTTTAGCTGCTTACTGGAAGGGTTTCAGCTGCGGGTGCCGAGTGGCGCAGAGCTGTGCAGCCGGAATCCTGCTGCGCCATCTAGTGGTCTGGCGTGATAGTGCGCGCTGTCGGAGCGGTGCGTTTTCCCCCTAAGGAGGTTATTACTAATTTAATAAATCACTATTAATTTATATTTGTCATCTGTGAAACCCAACAGAATTTCTTGGACGAAGTGAAGACATTAAGGATGCCATAGATGCTGATTTAAAATGGGAAGCATGGAGAGAAGGTGACAGAATGTATCCTGCTGCAGCCAGGCTGCTTAAGCTTGATGTGGGTTATCAGCAGCATCCCTGAACATACATTACTCTCACTGAAGCCCAGCATTTACTGCTACATGTGATCTGTACCTTGTGGCAAAGCACACCTTTGTAATTCCACTATTAGTTTACTTTTTGATGAATCTAGAAGTCAGAAAAAACCTTCCCTTTCCCCTTTCTTCATTTTCTGACATCAGCCTCTGAGAACTAACCTATTAAGTTCAGTTTTGACCTTATGTCCTGGTTGCTTTTCTTCCTAGTAGCTAGCATAGTGCTGTGTTTAGTATGAGAATAATGCTGATAACACACTGAAGTTTTGAGTTGTTGCTATGTAATGTTTATACTAAGTTGAGGATTTTTCAGCTTCTGATGCCCTGACAGCAAGAAGGCTGGAGGTGTGTGAGGTGTTGGGAG
Organism: Merops nubicus; assembly: GCF_000691845.1. Classification (NCBI taxonomy): domain Eukaryota; kingdom Metazoa; phylum Chordata; class Aves; order Coraciiformes; family Meropidae; genus Merops; species Merops nubicus. Next base: position 5,459 of record NW_008593902.1, on the reverse strand, counting down.
GGCACACAGCCAGGACAGCTGACTCAAACTGGCCAAAGGGGTATTTCATGCCATATGACATCATGCACAGTATATCAACTGGAGGAGCTGGACAGGAGGAGCCAATCATTGACTGGGAGCTGGTTGCACATCAGTCAGCAGGTGGTGAGCAATTACGTTGTGCATCACTTGTCTGGGGTTTTATTTCACCCACTGTTTATCTACTTTTTCGTGATTATTTACTTTTTAAATTGAAATTTTAGAAACCTTAAACTGTTCTTATTGCAGCTCACAACTTTTTGTTTGCTTTCATTTCTCGTCCTCATCCCACCAGGAGCAGGGAGGGAAGCAAGTGATTCTTGGTTGCGTGGTTCCTTGTTGCTGGCTGGGGTTAAACCACAACACCTTATCATGCCACTTTCAGGCAACACCTGTCCACAATTGACAGTTAAACAAACATAACCCATCCATAGCTGCACTGTTCACTGCAGAAGTTTATACTGTCACAGATTTGAACTGATAGGAGGAAAACAATAAAGGTTTAATTTTTTTGTACCAAAAGGATGTGCAAAAGCTTGGGCTGGCACAAAGCAAGAGGTAGTCTGGGGCAAAATCCTGGGAGTGCTCCGAACATAACGGGCAAGAGAACTTGGCTCCTAGTAGAGAACACAGGGGAGGATGAAATCCTGTGGGAGATTCCAAAGGTACTGAATTGGACTCCTGAATGTGACTCAAGATCAGCTCAGATCTATGTGCCTGTAGCAAATGGCCTGTTGTGGCATACTGACTCTCAGAATTAAAGAAGCTTTAAAATGTGTCCATTTATCTGATGGATGGATAAAACAAAGCATCTACTCTACACACTGAACTGCTGCTATGCTGCTGTGTAGCTAATGCTGCTATAAAAATTGTTTGCATTTCATATGAAATCTCATTAGAAGTTTATCTATAATTAATTATACAACTAAGCTGAATGCATTACTTTTTATCCTTCTTTATTTTTCTTGAAGGTTCCACATTTCTCAACTATTGACAAAGGATGTGTTAATGACATCATTATGAAATTCTGTTGTTTACTGTTTTCTTCAACAAGTAGTGATTTTATTGACTTTGGCAGAGGGATTGGTGTTTTGCATGATTTCAATAGATTTTGTGACACAGAGGCATAATATAAGCCAAGATGTTCCAGGATAAACAGGACTATTACTACCAGATGGAAATAGTCCTGAAGCATCATTGGACTTGGGGGGAAAAAAAAAAAAAAAAACAACCAAAAACACTTTAGGAAAAACATTTTAGGCGTCAGCTTAATCATCTTGAAAACAATAAGTATAAAATACTGGGCTTTGAGAAAACAATGAAAGGATAGAAATAGTCATTATTTCAGATCTTGCTACTTTATTATGTACTATGTACATACTTAGAAGAGGCTAGTCTTCAAAAGACATGGCAAGACACTTGAGTTAGTGAACTAACTGTGCAAAGTAATTTGAATCTGAAATGAGGTATTTCTGATTATAACACCAATCAAGGCAGCTAAAACTCAGAAGATATTCTGGCAGCAAACAAATATACATGAACTTAGACAGTAGATGTTGCCTGACCTTATTTGCAGAGCTGGTCAAATGATTAATTGTGATTTTTCAGATGAACTCTAAATATATCCTGATAACAATAGCTTATGCAATGAGTGTATAACAGCCCCAACACATGACAGCTTTAAACTCAAATCTGGGTCATGGACATGAGGCCACAAAATAAAAATTAATCTATTCAACAGTAAAAATATTTCTCATTCTAAATGGTGAGAAAGGAAGCCTTGTGTACTTGAGTGCAATAACTGCACACAAATACAGATGGTCAAGCAGGTATCATTTGTCTGCCAAATCAGACACAATAGATATTCTTAAAGAATCTGTTAAGAATTTGGAAGCAATGAAATGCACTGGGTAGATTGTGTCTTTTAGATCACAAATTGCAAAAATACCTGTGGGTTAAATAAAATGCAAACAGCAAAGAGAAATGAAAACTGAAATAGAGGGCATAATGAAATAAAAGTTTTGCTATGTAGTTAATTCAGTTATTATCTGTCTAGATTAAAATTTCTAGAAAACAAACCTCAAACCAAACAAGTCTCAAGCAGCCTATGTAAATAAAAAAGCACTTCTTATGTCATTAAATGCAAATGTGAAAGAAAATGGTTCATAAATCCTTAGTCAAAAAGTTCATAGCCTTCCAAATGCAAGGGAGAGCTCTCTTTTTAATGCAAGTCAAGAATCTGACCAAGTCCAACTTGACATTGAAAAAGCAAACTCTGCTCCTGGTGCTGTAAGTCAGTAGCTACACGCCTAACACCTTTCTTCCAAGACTGCCTCAGCTCTTGACATTTAGCAGAAACAGAGTAGGTGCAGAGTGACCCCTGGCCTTTTCTTGCTGTGTCCAGAGTCGGGGAATAAATTTGGCCACTGCCAATACCTGTCAGTCACACTGTGGGCTTCAACAGGAACATGATTTTTGGCAGAAAATGGAGCAAATGAGGATACCAGCTGAGAAAGATGATGTTGTGATGCTGCCAAATTATCTTAGGAAAACAATATTGCAGAGAAACTAGAAGAAAAGGATCTCCTATAGGCTGCCTGACAAGTCCAGGCCTTCAAATATTTGGGCCACAAAATAGATGTCCCTCACAGAAAGATTTTTAAAAATCAGGTTTAAGATTTGCTTTAAGATTTTTTTTCAGTTTAATTTTTTAAAAATTTTCTTATTTTTCCAGAGACCTATCAATGTGGTGAGTGGCAGTATAAATGCAGTGTAAAATATAAAATACAGAAGAAAACCTTAATTTCCCAAGATACTTGAACTCCAGTAAATTGAATGTGGCTGGGGACCTTCCTGGACATGGAGGCCAGCTGATGTGTTGTTCCCTTGCTCACTGGCCTTAAAGCCTCCAAACCATGGTAGCTGTATGACCTGGTGAGAACCATCTCTGGATCATCCTCACTCCTGAATTGTACCTGGGAACTACCTGGGTGCATGTCCATGCCTCCAATTCCAGCCCAGGACTGCTTTACCAGTTTGCTGACTGACAGTGCTCCAGGGCAAGTGGCTCTCCTTGCCACTCTTTTTTTTTTTTTTTTTTTTTCATATAGAAGTGGCATTTTTGGGGGAGGGCTGAAACATCCATAGTGAGAAAAGTTGCCTGGGATTTCCTTCTCATTCCCTGTTGCAGGGGCTCTCCCTGCTCTCCCATCTCTCCAGGTGCTTAGCTGCTTGTGTCAGTCCTTGCAAGCCTGATGGCTCCCTACAGCCATCACCTTCCTCCTCCACACCGCCTCCATTTTCCACAGGATCTCTCTCATGTTAATCAATCCCAGGGGATTTTTTCCAGCCTCCTGTGATGGGAGGTAGAAAGCAGCAGGAGGCTGGCGAGAAGCCAGACAGGCAGGGGAATAATAGTGCTGCCTTGTCTGCTCCAAACCCGTTTTATTGCAAGCATCCTGCTGTACAAGCCATTTCATGAGCCATTTGTAATAGTCACAAATGAGCCCTTTACTCCGAGGAAATTTTGAAGAACAGAAAGCTCAGAGGGAAAGCCTAGGTTGCCTAATTATGTGGTCTCTCTGGAGGCATTTATACATACTGGTGTCACTGACATTGCAATCTGTCCTTCAGCGGGTACCTGCATGTCCATAGAGCACGGCCAGAAAGACGTGCCTAACCTGCGTAGAGCTCTCTAAAGCTCCAGCTCTGCTGTGCTGTAAGAGATACCTGTTGTGCTGGCATCTCACGGCCACGGGCTGCTGTGCATGTGTCTGTGTGTAGGAACGTATGATTTAAAACAACCAAACCCAGGAGTCGGTTCTAGGAACTAATACAGCTCCTGTTTCAGCATTGGAAATGCTGTGTTTTGACTAGTTTCCTGGGGATTTTTCCAGTAGCTGGTTTAATCGGTCTTGCTGGTAGTCTGTCAGCCCCAGGCAGCATTTCAGTAGTGTGTATTAGTGAAACATAATGCTGGAACAACCTCTGAGGGCCACAGGCAGCAAGCTGTGAGGCTGTCCTAGCTTGGCTGGTTCTGCAAAGGCATAAATCCACTATTATTTCCTTCCTTCATCCCTTCTGCACTGAGCATGCATCAAATTCTGGGCTATATACAGTGCCTAAAAATTCTACCTTCTCCATGTTTCCCTGATAAAATCCAAGAGAGAGGCTTTGGGTTTTTTTTTTTTTTTTTGGAGCTCCCTTGAACAAGTGTATATATAGGCTTGGCACATAACATATGCACACATAATCTACATTTAGCTATGAATTTCAAGCACCTGATTAAAATGCATATTGTTAATGGAAAGCAGAATTTAGGGCCTAAGGATTTTGACAAAGCCTTCTGTAAGGTGGGGCATAATTTAATTTTTTTCATTAAGTTGATATAAATCAATAATAACCCTCTTGAAGTCATATCCTAAAAAATGGATACCATTGAACATCTCCAATGGAAATAGATATCTTTAATTAAAGAATTTGGCTTCATTGCAGATTTATGAATGAGAGCAATCATATACAGACATGCATCTGTATCATATATAGCACCTGTACAGAGGTGTGCATTCCTATGGGAATACTCTGCTTTTCTCTGTACGCATAAGATGAGGTTCTCATCTGCACAGGTAATACCAAAACTGGGTATAAAGAAAAAATTCTTATCATAAGGGTGGTGAAACATTGGAACAGGTTGCACAGTGTTGAAGGTCAGGTTGGACAGGGCATTCAGCAATCCAGTCTAGTGAAAGGTGTGGGTGGACTAGATGATCTTTAAAGATCTCCTCTAACCCAAACCATTCTATGATTCTGTGAAAAATTATGAACTCTCTAAGCTGCATGAATTCATCCTTTCCCACCTGCTTTTCTCTGGATAAGACATTACAACAGCCACGGAATTCACCCAACTGTACAAAACACCTTTTCTGCTACAATGCCACTGGTGAACGGACTCCCTCACCAAATCCCATCTGTCAACAACACATTTGAGGATGGAAGAAACAATTCCATAGTTTGGGGTATCTTTCCTGTGGTTTTGGGCACTGCCAGAGAACAGACTATAGGGTCAGGCAGTATGAACATATAAATTCAGTATCAATTTCAAATTCCCCACGCCACACTGCCAACACTCCTTTTCATGTGCTCACAGTAGACTAATCCCTCAGTAGCTTTCTTTTTAGCCTCTTTTTGGCAAGTGCCCATTGCCAAGTGAGAGGGCTTTAATGGCTTGTCACAAGATTCGAGGGGTGCTGGAGACGTCCCCGCTGAACTGTGATTCAATGTCAGCAAGCCATTAGCTGAGATTGTTTGTTCCATGCTGACCACTCTACTTGCACTTAAACTGTTCCATTAGAAATAAAGGTGCTCTCCTGGCAGCCCCCGCAGAGGGCTCGCTCCCACGTGAAGCCCGGCAGCTCCCAGCACAGGTCCGGGGGCAGCACCTG